>NW_003526944.1:3176792-3271938 GCF_000181795.1 Trichinella spiralis
AATTAACAAACAATCATGCTCGATAACTTACAGCTCGAGTTTATATAGATTACAGACTCAAGAACTCCTCAGTGAAGTTTAACTAATTAGTCTAACTCAAAGAATTATACTTACCTAACTTACCCTTGTCTTTGGGATGTCTTCTTTTATCTTCTATTCTTCTGTATCTAAATGTAGAAGAATTAATTTAATGAAATATTGTATAATAAATAAAAAACAAAGCCGTTTTTAATGGTCTTCTTCGTCTGTCATTGCATTGAAAGCGCCATTGTTCATTCGCCGCACCTCGTTCGCCTACAATCATTTGAAATGAATTTCTAGAGCAACTAATAGTAGCCTCCGGAAAATTTACATAAAGTTCATTTCCAATGATTAACAAGTATGAAACGTATTTCATTTCGTTGAACAAACATTATTTGGGCCACGCATAAGCTCAAAAGCAAACAAATTGAAATTGCATGCTAATTTTAGTTGAATCTGCACCACGCCTTTGTTTGAAAAGATAACATTTTCTATATCTAAGAACATGCCTACGCCATTGCATAATGCACAAATGAACTGGGCAATTGTCGTTCAACGCTGCTTTTAGTTTACAAAGTCAATATACCTTGTTAATGGCTAATATGAAGGCAATTTTCAAACGGCCCCTATTTGCATAAATGTCAGACACTGCGCATGCAACGTTAAAAGCCGACTTACGTAAGTTGAATATGCTACACAATAATGAATTAGAACCTAATGTCAACATAATATAAACAATGGGTGTGCACATTGGTTGCGCCCTCTGACAAGCAAAATTCACTATATACAAATTTTGATTTATCTGATGTCCTTATGGTGTTCAGTTTCAAAAACAATGTAGAGTGATAATAAAAATAAATAACTTCTGTATGAAAACAGTATTTTTCTGCCCTGCATAATAGAAAGCACTCTGCGCTTAGTGTAATAGACCTGCTTAGTTTAAAATGAAATTTGAAGCTTAACAACTGAAAATTTAAAAATTTATCGTCTTCAACAGTAAAAACTTTGTAACCTTAGTGTTAGTAATCTCGAAATCTTAGTATTACTTAGTAACCTTCTTATCCTTAATTTGTCAATTCAAATAATGTACAGTACTGTATTTTCTATCATTAAGTATTTTTCAGTAATTTCATTTATGAATTATACTTTAAATTCTTATTATTAGATGCTTTTTCTTTTCCTCATTTTATTTGCTTAATGTAGTTTATATTTTTTGCTTTGTATTCTGTGCTCGTGTAAGATGAAACTGTCTGTTGGAATTACGTCGTTTATTTGAAATGACACTTGTATTTGTTTCACTGACAAGGTTGAAGATGTAGTGCAGTCAAGTTAACTTTCATCAGTTAGGTTAATACCTGCAGATTTGCATGTACTTTTAATTAATTGCTTTGTGATTCATGCCTGAATTCTTGATATACTTTTATGTCGCTTGTGCTTTTTGCCGTTTGTGCTTATTTGCACACAACGAGGCGTCTGATGATTTTCTGCCATGCTTCATATTCCCGCGTTAACCCAACTAAAAGTAGGTTACATGATTAGCAAATACAATTTTACAGAAGCCGCCATGACTTCACTTTCTTTCCACGGCTTCCCTATTTTGCATCTATTTTCCCAACAAACTCTGCCTACTGCATCATGTGCAGATTATTGTCTCACTTGCCGTTGACTGTCACTATGACGTGTTTTTTTATCCAGCTTGCCTGTCTGATCCCTTTATAAACTGCAATCTGACTGAAATCCTGTTCTCCAAACTCCATTTCAGCTCCTTTCTTCCAAATCCGTCCCCAAACCACCATCACTATTATGTCTTCCCCCATAACTTCAGGCAGTCGTTTGCTTATAATATTGCTGCACAAATGTTGCTCTGAGCTGTTTTCTCTGATTTCCTTATTCTTACGTACCTGGCAGTCTTATAAACATTTCAATGTGCTTTGAAATGGTATGATAAGCAGTACTTACTGATGTTGAGTATGACGCAAGATAAAATATCTTTTCTTGTGGAATCTATTGTGGCTGAACAACACTTTACCAGCAGAAAATTAATTATGGATTAGGAATCAAAACGAAGGTGTGTATTGAAAATTTTGTAAAAAGAAATAATTATATTCCTTCATATTTGTAAAATATACATAGAGAGGCGTTTAAATTACAGGGAGGGGCGGATATAAATCCCCGTACAGCTTTTCAGCTGCTTCCCAAATCTCACAAAAACACTCCTCTAATTTAGACCACTATTCTTGCAGAATTCATTTTTTCACAACGTTGCAATGCATCAACACGAGAGTTCCGGTGAGGTTATCAAAGCAGCAAGGTTAAAGAATGCACTTTGTTAAGAATCGCCAACAAAATAACAAAAATGCCTCGACATAATGAAACTGGTAATTGCTCTGCTTTAAAGGCAGTGCTACTATCTTTCCACTCAATAATTTGCTACAAAGTCTCTAAAAATTGGCGGTAAAGAATGAAAAACGTCAAAACTGAATTATATTGCACGATATGCATCTCGTTTGATGCAGCGTGTCAAGGTGGCCGTATTTTTGGTTCTTAAGCGTAGCATACGCAATCAGTTTCTCGTTGAAAGCTTTAAAAGCGCTATAGATCTTTTGAAGGTTCACTAGAAAAACAAACCGACCTCTCGAATCATTTTAAAACAGTTGTGAATGGTTTCAACATCAGAAGATTTAGTAATGGTCAAACTCAAACAGTGTCATTTTGTAAGCCTTTTTTGTATCTTCAACTTCTGAGACCAATGACAAAATTAAACCGGCAACCAAACACTGCATGATTGCGAACGCATTTGTTACTTGGCCATAGTGCTGTAAGTAACCGGTGCATTTTTCTGTGAGAATGAATACGTGAATACAACTTCTTCGTTTCAATGACATCTATATCTTGAGGTGTCATCGCCGTAGAAATCTGGATACAGTTAGGTTGTTAGTGAACGCCGGATTGTCTATTATTTCTGATTAGTGCTTCTGTGATACACTGACAATAAAAGAGGCTTTTCACATGAGTTTGAGTTCCATTAAATTTTCACAATGATGAAGACACCCAAGTCACCCACCTCCCATATCAGCGTTGCTGTATATATGCCATTATTTATTTGCAGTGGAGTAGTCACTTTTAATTTTTTACCATGAATGTCATGTATTGGTAAAATTTTTCAAAATTTTAAAATGACTGAAATATAGATAGAACAATGAATGTCTTCTACTTACATATTGTCTTTCTTCCTTTGTCAGATCTATGTATGCATTTCCAACAATTCCCACTCTGGAAAAGTAATTAGGAATTAGAAATTTAAAAACAAATCCTATGAATTTTAATATTATTATCAAGCACTGTTATTTGTCTTCAGTTATCTTTTACAACATGGATACTGCATATTTGTTTATCTGATGATAAACATGCAAATCCGCAATACATAACCATATATTTATTGTATCACTTACTTGTTTATAATATGCAGATGAATTCAAGCATGTAGAAAATGCTGAAGGGTTGTAGTTTCAAGGATCAAGTAATTGCTATATTAATATGATACTTGTTTGTCTGCAGTTACTATAAAAAACAAAAGTAACATGGAAATTGGAATATTTCAATGTAAGTAATAAACCGGAAAAACCAAATTTATTTGTCATATTAGGCAAATCATGCATAGAATATCTGCACCTTATCGAATAATACTTACATTTTAATTATAGACGATATACAAGAGTGTGATTAAATTTACGAGCCTTCTATTATGAAGTCAAACTAAATAAGTGACCACAAAGGCGGCATTCTGCCATATAGTATGGTAGTAAGTTAAGTTGCCTTTGGATATACAACCTATTTTTGATGCGTGAGAGCGTAATAGCATAAATTATAAGTGTAGTTTTATTAATTTGTCTGTTATAATCAGAGTTCTTTTGCTTAAAGGCATGTAAGCTGATGAACAGTGCAAATAGTATGGAAATTCATTTCATCAATTTCAATTAGTACATTAGCATTACTGGTTCAATTTGTTATATTAACAAATGTAATTGTTGTATGTTGTAAAAAAATTGAAATTGTTATTCTTTATACTACGTCATATTTTATATTACCATCATATATTTAGGCGGATAATAGATATCTTTGAAAGAAAAGCGGAAGAACCAGTTAACGGAAAATGAAATTTTATTACATACAATTTCTAAAGGATCTCTGAAATGAATTCCTTTTTTTAACTCTCATTACTGGAAATTATTAATTTTGCTCCTACATCCAAGCATAGAATGAATGTTAGTAAAAAAAATAGAAATTTCATGGTTTTTAGCAGGAATATCGTTAAAGACCTACAGGCTAAGATAAAATAAATTTAATGAAGTGCAAAAATTAAAGTTCAACCATACAGAAAAAGCATCAGTTACGTTGGAAACCGTTAAAACACTTCCACAAGTTACGTGATCAATACTAACACGGTAATTCGGTTTCAGTAACTCACCATTAGAAAGAAGATTTGTTGGGGAATTCAATGAGGCTGTACATAAGTATTGGAACCGGTACTGTGGATAAACTATTCGACAAAATTTTGGATAATGTACTGGGCAGTAGTAGATTTCACCAATTATTCTGATGGATTTCTCAGTACATTCATCTTGCACAATATTGGTCGCACAGCATTTGTGATTAGCAGGTTGTTTTATGTGAAGCATATATGAACAGTAAAGAATAGATGGTCTGAAATGAAATAACAGTTTCTGAAGATAGTATTGAAGAGAAGAGCAGAACGCTCTTCTTGACTGCTGCTCAACACACTGAAAGACTAAATAACCATGAGGATGAAATTCTTCTAATTTATACAGGGTCAAGTCGACGGAATTAGCATATGACATTGCCTTAGGTAAAATCAATTCACTGTTAATCCTAAAAGCGTAATTACATTACATTACATTACATTACAATCGAACATTTCTTTAACCCCTTCAGACACAAATTTTTTTCTGTGGAACAGTCTTTTTTTAATATGCGTTTTAGACATATTATGTTTTCTGAGGAAAGTGATAATCGTAATCCAAGCAATTATGAGGGCGTTGAGGGGAGTAAATATAATGTGCATTTTCCGTTAAAGCAGATTGGATCAAAATTGATACAGGTAATCTAAGCAACTGCACTCAGCACCTTAAAACTTTGGAAACTGCTGTCAATTTTAGCACCATCTTCACATCAAGGTTTAGTATTAAAAAATTATTATTTTTAATTTCTGCTCAGTTCTCAATTTATACATCAAAATGCAAATTCATGTTTTTTCATCTCATCTACATGTACAGTAGGGTGCATTATAAAAAATCTACAAAGATGAGAAGAAAATTGGCAATAAAATATTGTTAAGACCAGTGTCAAGAGCTCGTAAACACAAGAATGGCTAACAAGCACGTTTTAGTGAATAGCTATGCTGCATAAAACATTATGTATCAAAATTGATACCTTGGGCATTAAAGGTTTTAATAATGAAAGTTACTTCGTATGTATTCGTCCTTTATGTAATATAATACGATATAGATAAATTTATTTTTAAGTGTATTCTTCATGAATGTTAAAGAAGGAAAATTAGATTGATCAAACACGTAAAATATTGCACTGCGCTGCTCATTTTGAATACACAATTTACTCAAATGCCATGATGTTGCATATACTAAAAATCACGCATACTGATTCTGTTTCAAGAAAGCAGCAGAATAGTATAGATTAAGATAGACAATGCCTCACATTTACTACATATTTATTGCAAAAACAATGGGCATTTTCTCATGAAACCCTGAATAACAGTATCATTCAACGATGTGAAAAACAACT
The DNA here is from genome assembly GCF_000181795.1 of Trichinella spiralis. NCBI lineage: Eukaryota > Metazoa > Nematoda > Enoplea > Trichinellida > Trichinellidae > Trichinella > Trichinella spiralis. The sequence goes on from NW_003526944.1 coordinate 3,182,634, forward strand.
CAACAACAAAAGTATAAATTAAGAAAAAAAGGCTTCAACCGTTCGCCAAAAAACAGCAGAGGCAAAAATAGTCCAAGGCATTTACTAATAGATCCATAAAACGATTTACTCTCAAAATCATATCAATTAATTGGAAAAATTTAGAAAACAACAACAAATTTTGCCTCAAAATTGCTTGTGTAGTATTTGGTGAGATATTGACTTAAAATTTGAAATAAAATGGAACATTGGTGGAAAAGAAAACAAAAGAATTATAATATATAGACAATAAATAAAAATGCAAGGAAAGTCATTTTGTAAAAAATTTATTACAATGCATTTAAAAATTTCAGCGAAAAAATCATATCAATCAAATAAAATTTCTTCCTGACTTTTCTTTATCATGTACAGCATCTTAAATCTTCAAAATTTTCAAACGTAATTTCTTCGATTAATGGCGCTTCTGAAGTGGTAATTTCTAAATATAAACAAACGCAATAAAATATAAATATACTATAAAATATATTATATATCAAATATAAATATATTCAAATAAATATAATAAGTAAATAAAGAGATGGAAATGCAAATTTGTTGCAATATCGCATTTATTCCTTTCATAAATGTCAAATTTTGAAACCAGTTGTTTTATAAATTTCTCAAAAAATCATTGATTAGATATTATAGAAAATTTATGAGCATTTATTCCAGGGGCTACTGCTATCAATTATAACAAATGCAATAACAAATTTTCATTTCAAATTTCCTAGCAACATTTCATTATTTTTACAGAACTTTAAAGTGAATATCAAATGGTTGACAAAAATACTATGGAAACGGGCATTTAGTTGTGATAAATATTTAATTTAATTACTTTTATTTCAGTTTTATGCAACTTCCATAGCAAGGTACCACATTAAAATCACATTGTCACATGAGGCGCATAGCTACAGTCAAAAAGCGAAATACAATTCAAAGAGGGACATGCTTGGTATCAATGAAACGCTAATTGAATAATAAATATCATGTACTACATGGTATTCAATGAAATGATTAGTTTTTGAACAAAGAGAGACAGATAACAAAGAAGAAATTTTGTGAAAAACTTGCTGGACCTTTTTCGCAAAACAGCGAAGGAAGAAAAATGCGACATTAGTGGGAATGAAAATAATAGAAATAAAACATACAGTTAAACAAATATGCATGAAAAATGATTTTGTAAAGATTTATTTCATATTTTCGAAGAATCAAGCGAAGGGAATTATTTCCAAACAAAATTTGTTCCTGAATTTTCTTTTCCGCTTACAGAATCCGTAAGCTTAAAATTTTTCAAAAGTAAATTCTAAGAATAATTGCGCTTCTGAAATGAGAATTAATCAAAATGAAGAAATGAGAATGCAAATTTGATGCAATATTGCATTTATTCCTTTCATAAATGTGAAACTTTGAAACCAGTTTTGTTATAAAATTTCTCAAAATATCAGCGATTGCTTATTCTTCAATATGTGTGCACGTTTATTCTCCCCAGTACTGCTTTCAATGTTTTCAAATGCAATGAATAATTTGTCGCTCTTTCGTAGCAATATTTTTGCAGAACTTTAAAGAATATCAAATGGTTGACAAAAATACTATGGAAGCGGGCATTTATTTGTGATAAATATTTAATTTAATTACTTTTATTTCAATTTTATACAACTGCCATAGCAAGGTACCACATTAAAACCACATTGTCACATGAGGCACATAGCTACAGTTAAAAAGCGAAATACTATTCAAAGGGGGACATGTTTGGTATCAATGAAACGCAAATTGAATAATAAATACCATGTACTACATGGAATTAAATGAAATAATTAGTTTTTGAACAAAGAGAGACATGCAAGGCATACGTTATGACATTCAGGCATTAATGCATGTTAAAGGAAGATAATGTTGAAAATTCATTTCAATCAAGCATAATAAAAAGATAAATAAATAAGAAATAAGTATGTTGAACGAATTCCATTTCAGTTAGTTCTGAAAGAACATCAATAAATTTATCAAAACAGAGTATAAATGAAGAAAAAATGGATTGCTCAAACAAGTAATATATTGCAAAAGGCAGCGTAGTTTGATTGCATTCTTTACGCAAATGTCAAAACTGCTACGCTAGATAAAAATCACGCATCCCAGTTTCGTTTCGAGAAAGTTATAAGTGGCAACTTCCCTATGTATTAACTTAGGCGCAATGCCTTAACTTCAATAGCCATTTATTCAAAAAATGCAGAACAGTTTCACCTGAAACTCTCCATAACACTATTATTTATCATTGCAAACATCCACCATTTAAAAGAGGAAGAAATTATGAGAAAAACTTTCTGAACTTTTTTCGCAAACAGCGAAGATATGCTAAAACGATTGAAAAGAAAAGACATAAAATATACAGTTAAATAAATATGCAAGATACATGAATTTGTGAAAATTTATCACCAATGTTCAAATAATCGAGCGAACAGAAGTATCTCTTTCAAACTAAATTTGTTCCTGACTTTCGTTTTTTGTTACAGAATGCTTAAAATTTCAAATTTTTTTAAGCGTAATTTCTTTGTTTGACTACTCTTCTCAAATAGATATTAGCGAAAATTATGACAGGAGAATGCAATTCTGACGCAATATTCACTTTCTCTCTTCTATAAATGTTAAATTTGCTTGGCAGCTTGGCTAATTCATTGTATCTATAAGTTCACTTGTGATGGATTGTTAATTAATTTATTTTTATTGCATTTCCAATTAAGGTTTACGCAAACTATTCCATTTTCAATGCATTTTCATAAGCGGTATGCCAGGAGTGTTGGAAAGCGAAAATATACTCAAAGAATCATACTTTTCATATCATTGCTAAGCTGATTGATCAGTAAAGATGATGAACCACATAGTAATGCGTGCAATGATAGTTTTTAACAAATAAAAGATATGAAAAGCATATAATAGGACAATCAGGTATTTTTCAAAGTGAAAGCAAAATATCGTTGGAAATTCTTCCAATGGTACATTTTAAATAGATAAATTAATATAAAGTTAGTATTGTCGGATGTTCTATGTCAAGATCATGCCGATTGGAAACACCTTCGATCAAATTAATCAAAATGGCCTATAAATGGAGGGAAATTTGATCGCAGAAATGCAAAAAATATCATGCGAGGCATCAAATGTTAAATGATTCCTTTACTAATATACACAAGGTGTTCCATTTGGGGAAACTCACGCATGCTAGTTGCGTATAATGAGAATTTCAGATTGGCGAATTCTTTGTGTATTAATTTGCAACCAACATATTGTCTGCTGTGATACCTACATAGAACGTTAGTATAACTGTAAAAATCACTTACCTTTTAACCATCGATTATACTGAAGAGGAGATTTTATTGCACTTCTTGTGGGACGTTCTTTACGCTGTTTACTATGAAGACTATGAATAAGCGTGAAGATGACATTGTCAAAAGTATTTGAATTTCAAGGAAATAGAATAATATGACATTGCCTTGGGTGATGTGAATTCATTTTTGCTCAGTTTTAGCGTAACGGTATAGAAACATTATGATAAAGTGTACTAATTGCTCATTAAGAAGAACGTGCATGGTTTTGACGTAGCATTCTGTGGAAGCAAATAATGATATATATGAAGTTATTACTGATATAATTAGGTAAAGCTATGATGATGACGTAATATTTTACATTTGAACTTCGGATTGTCATTATTCCATTCTTAAATACCTATGAAATTGTCAGAAATTTCCTCTGGGTGCTTGAATAATGTTAAAATTACAATTGAAATCGAAAATGAAAATGTTCAGTAGATGTCGATCTGATTCAAACGATGAAGTCAATTTTGCCTGAGCTGCAGTTTTTTGAAAAAGAACTACATGCATATTTTACGTTTATTGAGAGTGTACAGTTAGCATTTGTATTCTAGAGTTGAGGAATGCTGAACAATGAGTTCAAGAATGGCATTCATCAGCAAAACACTTATTTGGTTTCGAAATGTGCCAGTAATTTTTTAATTACTTTCTAAAAACGTTTTATTAGAAAATGGCAACAGTATGAAAAACATTTTTATTAAATTACACAAAAATTTCCAATCTACTTCAAAGATGAAAAATCATTGTCACAATGTTATGAATATTAACGTTCAACTATCCAGAGCAACGCAGCGTTTTTGCTCTGGGAGATGAACGTATGAGAATCTAATATGAGGAACAAATGCAAGAAGCGCATTTCAAAAGAAATACAATTCCGAAAAAGATGAATTCAAAAGAATTCCATACCTAAAATAAACCTAAAGCACAAACAAACAAGTGATAAAATTAAAATGCAGCTGTGAATCGTAAAAAGGAAAACGGAAACATTGCCGCAAACATTAATAGTATTTTAATCAAAATAATCAAGATACAACACGTCGCATAAAAATAATATTTTTATCATAATGCGCTACTCATGGCCAGGGAAATATTTTATTAACACAAAGTAACCATTCAAAAGATATGAGGAATGAATGCAATCAAACGAAAATCAAATAAAAAGAAACCACATATATATATATATATAAACATTATACATTAGAAATTCTCGAATTGTTGGGGAAAAGGGAAAATGTCATGTTACCATTGAAAGTACAATTATAAACACTGCAGCAGTAAAGTAAATGCATTGACTAGGCCCGTACACCGCAAGCGAATTAATGGAATTAACTGCGTTATTGATAACGCAACCATGCCACGTTAATTAATACGCGCAATGCATATAAAGACCCGCGCAATGCTAAAGCATAGCAAAGCACGGCATTCAACGACCAAGACGGATAAAGGGTTATTGTACAAAAAACCAGACAGAGTAACATAAAAAATAACAATTTCGAAATCTGCATTATTTAATGAACTTATTTGATGATATACAAGACAATTATAGTACGCTTGTAATTTTTTGGATTAAAAAATGGAAAACTGAAAAAGCAGTATCCAGCTCTTCTAAGATATGCAGCGCAAATCATTTATGGGCAAATTACTGAGATGTAGTTTTCATTTCATGTATTGAACGATTAGTAATTACAAGAAAACCAATGACTCATATCAGCTTCATTTTATGCGTGTTTTTGTGAATATTCACCACTCCCGCTCTAAACATTAAACGTACAATTCATAGCTCAGCAGTGCTCTTCCAACGCTTTGCCCAGGCATGAACTAGCCACGTTAATCAAGCAAACAAGCGCTACGCTATTGATAACGTAACCATGCCACGTTAATTAATAAGTGCAATGCATATAAAGCCCTGCGCAACGCTAAAGCATTGCAAAGCACGGCATTCAACGACAAACACGGATGGAGGACTATTGTACAAAAAACCAACCAGAATAACATAAAAAATGAGAATTTCGATGAAATTTTGAAATTTTAAATTGTTGAAAAAAAAAACTTTTCATATCATTGTAAGCAAATTGAATAATAAAGATGATGAACAACATAGTAATGCGAAAATGATAGTTTTTAACAAATAAAAGTTAGGAAAAGCTTACAATTGGACAATCAGGTATTTTTCAAAGTGAAAGCAAATTATCGTTGGAAATTCTTCCAACGGTACATTATAAATAGATAAATTAATATAAAGTTAGTATTGTCGGATGTTCTATGTCAAGATCATGCCGATTGGAAACACCTTCGATCAAATTAATCAAAATTGGCTATAAATGGAGGGAAATTTGATCGCAGAAATGCAAAAAATATCGTGCGAGGCATCAAATGTTAAATGATTCCTTTACTAATATACACAAGGTGTTTTATTTGGGGAAACTCACGCATGCTAGTTGCGTATAATGAGAATTTCAGATTGGCGAATTCTTTGTGTATTAACATGGGCAATGTGCTAAGTTTAGGAGCCATTTATTGCAAAAACTCACGGTTCTTTTTCATGAAACATTTCAAAACAATTTACTCTATCCATATGAATCGAAGTTGGTAGGAAAATGCAAATATTGCGAAACAACGTTTTTCAGCACCCAAAACAGCAAAATCTATTTATTCCATGAAATTTTGATTTCTATTCGAAAATCTTTCAAACAAGTGATATAGACGAATTAAAAAAAATGCAAAATCTATTGCCACATTTTCACACAATTCCTAGTAGCGTAGTTTTGGAGATTTTGCTGTAGTAAATCAGCTACCAAATTTGGATGCTAACGGTAATGACAAAAAAAATAAAATCTTTAATAGTCACGCATACGACTTGTTGTGCTTTTAATTGTCTGAGTTGCTCAAGTGGCTCTGATTGAAATTTATTTCGACACTGTCAATGGTTCCCGAAATAAGGATGCTCCTTGTTGAGAGAGAAGAACATGAAATTTGTACTTGACTGCTATTTATATAATTCAAGCTACATAAAATTTAGATGTTTTATTTGAGCTACTGTATTCAATGATTACGATTTAGAATTAGCGTACAATGAAATTTACTATTTTTCAAATTAATAATTTATTGCAACACAATATTTTTTACATAAATCCCATTTTATAAAATGAGATTTGAACAATGTTGCTACGTAGCGCAACGAAATGTGCATTAGTATGGATAGTTGATTATATAAATATTATTATATATCTAGGCCGTGAAGCTGATCTGAATGTTAGTCGGAAAAACTGAAATCCATTAATTTGCAACTAACATATTGTCTGTAGTGATACCTACATAGAACGTTGGTTAGTATAATTGTGAAAATGACTGACTCACTATTTTACCATTGATGATGTTGAAGAGGAGACTTTATCGCGCTTGTTAACCGCTGTTCTTTCCACAGATTACTATGAAGATTGTGAATAACTATGAAGATGGCATTTTGAAAAGTCGGTCAAGTTCAAGGAATTATTAATAGTCAAAATATTCAATGTAGAGTAATCTGACTTTGCCTGTAATATGATGTAAATTCTTTTTGGCTCAGTTATGGCGTATTTGCATAGAAACATTAAGATAAACTTTTCTAACTGCTGAAAGTTATTATGATTTCGTTGAAAGTTAATAAAGCATTGCCGGAATAAAGCAAATAAGATTGCGCATTCGACCCGTTAATTCTCTCTCATCTGATAGATTTTTTCATAATGATGTAATAAAGATATAATAATAATAATAATAATAATAAAATGTTATAGTGATAAATGCAATGATGAGATGAGGTGGCCGAGTGGTTAAGGCGATGGACTGCTAATCCATTGGGGTTTCCCCGCGTGAGTTCGAATCTCATCCTCATCGAATAATTTATGTTATTTCCTTGATTTGTCCTTTGTATCCTTTGATTTTGTACTTGAAGTACGGGTACAGCTTGAACGGGTAAAAAGATTTACCAACTCAACTGGTTGGTATCTGATAAAGTTTACATAAGACATTTTATTTGTCTTTCTGTACAGTGATTGTTTTCAGCCGAATAATTTGGAAAAAGTAAAGCTGAGATGCAATGATGAAAGAAAATAGATAAATTGTTTCACACAATTTTAGAATATTTTTCTGCAGAGTACATTTTTGCTGGTTTATGAAATCTTTCTTTGTTTATTTTTTAATAATAATGCTGCTGAATTGAGATTATTGATATTATGTTACTGTTACCAACTGCTTGCTCAGTGTTTACCTACGCTTATGCTGTATAGAATAATTTTGGAATGAATGTATTATGATATGTTTATGATCATTTTTTTCATATACACAATTAGAATTGTCAAAAATCAACTGATAACGGTTTCGAAAACACAGTTTGTTGATCGCATTTAAAGGATAAATAATAAATACATCAGCATGTGAATTTTAATAGGCATACACTTAGAAAAAGTAAACAAACAAGCAATCAATCAATCATTGATTCATAACGTTGCATTTGGTTGGCATTCAATTTGTACAAATTGTTGTGCTATTTTTGTTCTGTCTGCAGAATTTTGTCTCCCAATGTTTTTGTGCGCATTTTAACACACCAGCACAGATATACATATATATATATATATATATATACATATACAAACGAGTATACACACTGACGTGTAACACTGACAAACATTGGTTGAAAAAATGTGTATGCACAAAGAGAAAGAAAAAAAATGAAAAAGGCAAGAAAAGCGGGAAAACAAACAAACAAACAAACAAACAAATAAATAAACAAAAATTCAAAATTGATTAAATTATACGAAAAAAGAACAACGACGTGTGCATTTATTCGTTTGCTTGTTTGTCAAATAAATGAAAATCGAGATCGACCAGAGCTTTCCGATAGAGAGGCGTTCGTTTCTTCCAAATGCAAACGTTTGCAGATGCTTGCGTACGATTTCAAATTCAGCTTCTCCTCGTCAATACCTTGCAGTTCGTAGTCGGAATATATTTTCTAAAAAAGACCAACAAATCAATGAATAAAATAAAGTGTGCACATTTGAAAATAGAAGCAGCATTCAAAATTCATTACAAATAATAAAAGAAAAAATAACTGAATAATGATTATGATAATGATGATGCAATAATAAAAAAGGTTGCTGCTGTTAGTAGAGTTAATAATATCGACGAACAAAAAAAACAGCTCTCTTCTTCTCACCTTCATCAAATAGCTGAGGCAGGTAAGTTGATAAGCTGACAATGATCGATCGTGCCGTTCAGTCAGCCAGTTGTTAATCAACTGCAACTGACCACTGTACCAAACCTTAAAATTATCAAATGTGGAATAAATGGAAATTTGACTGACGTAGTAATTCAAATGTGGAACAATTAAATAATTTTTGTTCATGCTCGAGAAATGTCAAATATATATATTATATTAATTACTTCGAACAGATGAGTAACAAACAGCTCATCAGTGACCAACTGCCTGAGCTGTTCTAACGATATACGCATGAATTCAATGTAACTGTGTCCCAAGTGACTAGCACTGGGTGCTTTGGTTACTGGACGCTAAAATTGTAAAAAAAAATCTCAACGCTACTTCTATACTGTTAGTGCCCTGTACTTGTTTTGGCGGTGACTGGGATTGGACAAGCATTGGAGCTTCAGTAACCATCGATTTCACCTGAAAAAAAATTTTCCAATAAAAAATGAGATTCGATTTCAATCTGATAAAAAATGTAATCCACAAAAACCAACAACAACAACAACCACACATATTATATATGCGCAAAATTACAACACTTATGCTTACTTTGGCGAATATGTTGTTCGGTTTTGGCTAAATTGAAACAACTATCAAAAGTGATATTTGAAACTTGAAAATTAAAAAAACAAATATTTTACAAATCAAATCAAATATTAAACATGATTATTAATAAGATGATAAGTGATGAAATTTGAAAGGAGAAATTTCCACTACAATTACCGCACAGGGAATAAAAATGAACAATAATTAATTAAAATAAAACTTACTGCAATTGACAAAATTGTGCCAATTGGATTTCCTTCGTCATATCTGGCCATTTTCACCAAAGTACTTTCCAAAACTGCCAACAGCTGAAAAAGCAAGCAAGCAAGCAAAAAAAAACTGAACATTCGTGCAAATTTATCACTCATGCACAGCATATATATATATAAATAAATAATTGTTGCCTTTTCAACAATCAACTTCTCCATAGTTTCCAAAATTTTGTCCAAACTTAAATCCACCGCATTCTGATACCGCTGCTACAAATACAGAAAAAAAATTAATATGCTTGAAACTGATTAATTGAACAAAGAATAAATTTATGAAAAAGGTCGAAAGAACAACAACATAAAATGAACTACTAATACTACTAGCAGTACTACTTACAATATCACCACCATCGCCGCCACAAAGTTTCAATGCCTAAAAAATGGAAAAAATGTCTGCTTGTTATCTGAAGAGAGACAAAAGAGAAGAACCAAACAATCGGCAAGCAATATAATATAAGGAAAGAAGAAAATTGCTTCTATTTACTCGTTCTTTGGCGTCGAAAATCACGTTCACCATTACGCAAACTTCGGTGGGCAAAATGTAATCCGTGTTCCGCTTCGCTCTTCCCAACCATTGTTCAAAAACAGCCATAGTTCTGAAAATTAAAAAAAAACCAACCAACAATGACACCGCTTGTCGATAATAATTATTACAATTTACTTTTCAGCACATTTCATAATCATATCCGAAGCCATGCGCTTCATGCGATCCTCCAAATGACTGGCGAACTCTTCTTCTGGCCAATGCAAATTGGTGGTAAACGACTGCAACGATTCGAGCTTCCAAAATATATCCTCGGACGTGACACACCCGTGACTGCATAGAAAAAAAATCCCCAAAATTCAATAGACATCAAAAATAATAACTTGGCAAACAGATATATATATAGATAGATATATTACTTTTTCACTTCCCATTTTTCTTTGGGAAATTCTTTCTCTATGGACAATTCAATCGAGTGTTCCATGAGATCGACATAACGCACCACAATTGGTGCAAAAATGGCTAACAATTTCGAATGAAAAATTCCTTTCTTCAATTGACCTGTGAGAAAATTGAAAGAAAATTCAATCATCAATCTTGATTAATTAATTAATTAATTAATTAATTAAAAACTTTCAAGATAACAAACTGCTGCTGCTCACCGTCTTGGCATAAGTAATCGTTGAGCAATTCGAACAGCGGAAATGCGTCCCACGTGTCGGGCGGTTGAACAGCCAGGGCAGCTTGCATGTCGACCAAAAATAGAGACCAATACGTTTCGGCATGTTCAACCAACAATTCGCTGTACCAAGCAAAAGCCTGAAAATTCCAAACACAACAACAAATTTTTTGATTTTAAAAAAAGCATCGAAATTGAAATTACATATACCTCAGCATGATATTCATCGATCTCTTTCAAAAGATCAACGCACATTTCCGCAATTCGAATCAAATCATCAATTCGAGCTGCCGGTGAAATTCCACTGGCAATACGTTCTGAAAAAGGGCGAAAGAAATAAATTAATTTACACACACACACACACACACACACACACACAAATTATTAATCCACTTATGCAAACGGAAAATTAACAACATCAAACATTTGTTGTCACCTTCGAGTGATACTTCAGAACATATTTGCGTGTAATTGACCAACGCTGCATTTTCCAAGCATCTTTTCACAACGTTGTGAACTTCTTCTGATCCCAAAGAACCCTGAGTATCTTTCATCAATACCTGAAAAAGAAAATCAACAAATATCAATAATTACAATTAATACTGGACAATTAATTAATGTAAATGGACTGAATGGAAATTTATCATTTTCATCACATACTCTCTCCAAAAGTGACAGTGTTGCTTTGAGTGCACCTTCAGGCCGACCAAATGGAAAGCAGTGCCTGAGAAACAAAATTTCATTTTTTATTATTTCATAAATTATACAATTAAGTGAAAAAGAATACCTGAAATTGGTGATCTGCTTTTCAAGCAAGGCACGCAAACGTGATTTCACTTGATTGAATCGATCACGTTCGTTCAACGTCACAGTACCAACACCGTCAGGCCTTAATTAACATATAAATTGTTCCGTAAGCGCAAGAAATAAACAAATAAAAACATATATTCTCATATATGTGCAATTTCTGATTATTGTGTATTGAGATTGAAAAATAGCATTTTTGCTTTTTTACATTTAAAAAAGCTACCTGTTTCCATGAACATGCGAAGCGCAAAAAGCAAAACTGTAATGCAACAGGGTTGGATCGATGACGTGGTCACTTTCCGCTTTGTTCAGCAAATCGTTCAACAAGCAGACGTTCCTGTGGCAGCCACGAACCATATAACGAGCGCAGTATTCGTCGAGCATAAATATCTGAGCCGGTGAAAACCAACCCTAAAAAATGCCAAGTACACACACCAGTGAACGAACGAGAGAACCAATCGGCCAGATATGCAACCCCCCTCCCCACCCTCTCATCCCAAGTGATTTTTTATTCTCATTTCACCGGAAAATGTTTACCAACGAACATATGGGTTCATTCAGGCGATAATTCAAAGTGAGCGACTGCAGCAAAGCAAAGTACTGTTCATGTGGACTTTTCACCGGATCAGCTTGGATAAATTCATCAATGCCCAATTTCTTCGCCTGTTCGTCTAATAATAGAGTAGAGGAAATTTTAAAAATTGCAAAAGAAAAAAAAAATTCAACAACAATGAATATTGATTGAAAATGCGCTACAATTGTGAGCAATTGAATAATTGGGTTGAGTTACCACCAGATTGAGGTTTAGAAAAAGTGCTGTCCACTTTAGATGGCACTGGCTTGTGAGCTTGACCAGTTGCTCTGTACAACGCTTGGACCCACATGTGCCGTTCGTTGTCATCATCTGTAGCAAATTTGATCTCTTCACCTTCTTTTAAGGCACTGAAAAAATACTTTCCGCCCAAAGAGAACAATTCTGAAATGCAAATGAAAAAATATTGAGTACAAGCAGCAACAACAAAAGCAACATGTGAATTAATTCATTATGCGTACCCGGATCCGGCTCCGCATAATCAACCGTAAAACCGTCCAATTGCATAAATTCTGCCGGTTCACTTGAGCGTTCTTTGTAATTACACATTGCAAATGTATACTGAGATACCTGGAAGGTGAAGTAAATTATAGGATTACCTTTTTTGTTCAAAAAAACAAATAAAGAAAAAGACATTTCACCTGAATAAGGCAGATATAGCGTTTTTTCCAATGCTTCCATACAACTTTACCCAGAACATAACAATATCTAGAAAAAGTAAAATTTCCCATTCCCGTTGTTAAAAGCAAAAGCAAAAAAAGAATCTACAAAAAAATTCATCTTCTTACCCGCAGTATTTCAAATTTTGAGGCTTTTCCATTCGAATAGCGATTCGTATGCGCAAATTTTGATCGCTCAATCCTTTCGGCACGGTCATTTTATACCATTCTGGCGATCGTGAACTGTTCGGCGACGGACGAATGACAACCCAAAATTTATAACAAAAATAAATTACATTACACAATGTATAAGTAATTGTACAATGCATGTTGGTGTTTTATGTCGTATTTCTGCATTTTTTTTCGTCTCAATACATGATGCATACTGCATACCTTGCCCAATTCTTTATCTTCAAAAGCAAGAACGCCTGAATTTTCCGCGTATAATTTCACTTTAACTGTAGGAAGAGGATGTTGAGTGGTAAAATCGCCTTGAGTATCCCATCTAAAACCGACAAGGGGAATTATGCAGAGAAAAATAACTTGCAAAAAAGAAAAATAAATTCACGTTGGATTGGCAGCTTCAGCACTTCCAGTTTGCAATTTGCCACTACCTTCGACCTCCATCGTGCAATAGACTACTTTGTTCGGCGGTACAGATTTCAAATTCTGTGCTTCCATGACCACTACCTGAAATAATAAATTTAAAAAGAAATTAAATAAATTGGGAAAAATTCTAAAAATACACATACTTCAAGATTAAAATGAAGCACCACATCACTTTTTGTCAAAACTAATTCATTTTCATCACCGTCAATTTTATTGGTAGAATGGGTAGAGGAGCGTCGTTTCAAACTGCAAAATGAAAACTTGCAATGTAAAATATGTTTGCAAAAAATAAATATGTAACCAATAGACCATCGTATTATGAGTAATGGAAAATGTGAAACAGTTTTGAACTTTTAACATGATCATTATTATTATTATTGCGTAATGCGGTCTCGTGCAAAACAAAAAAACCGATCCATTCACATCCAGCACCAACTAAAGTAACCTTTAAACTGCAAAAAAGATATACATATATGTATATATGCATATATACACGCGTGTGTGTAATTTGGAAATTATTTTACATAGGTAAATTTATGAAATTCTGTGGTTCTTACCTAAACCAATCTTTACTAAACCCCTCTCCAATACAACAAACAGCAAACTGCCACAACACAGGACACAAGTCAAAACAAAAAGCAACAATTCGACACAACAGCCTTGCCAACCTGTTGAAAAGAAACGTCTCCTGGGATCCACAGTTTCGTTGCCTGAAATAAAATTAATTATTATTAATAACAACAGCAGATTATGAGAAAAATTTTCCAACAGATCATCATTGGAAATGTGAATTGGAATCATCACCTGGATCGTGAGCGACGCTTAAATGTACGCTTTGCGGATGATTGTTTCGGATTGACGGGTACCGATTCAAGATTTGAAATCAACAAATTAATCGATGCTCGTACTTCGTCCAGGTACAACGTTTCCATATCTTTGACAACGAACTTGGGCATCAATTTTCTGTCCTGATGACGTGAAAATAAACAATGTATGTATAGATATATATACGTATGTATGTATGTATGTATTCTTACACGAGCCATTTCTTGAACAAGTTGCATTCGACTGTCCAATTCTCTTCTTATTGAAGCGGCTTGTTCGTCGGTATTGTCGAGCTGGAAACGACAAAATCATTCCAACAAAAATAATAATAATAAAGGGTTCACCTGAAGAGCATTGTATATGAGCTGATGTTCGAATTTCTTGACATCCAATATGGCCTGCATCATGTCGTATATTTGTTCGTTAGTCATGATCAGATCGACAATTTGACCACCGGTACGGCTTTTCGGCGGTCGGCGGCTGCACAGTTCATCTTCGACCCGGTAGATGAAGTCGAATTTGGCCATCCAAGAATTCATGACCGTCTCCTTGCTGAGACCGTTGATTTCGGGCAAACTGCGCAGACGACGGTCAACGGTGCACCGGAACACGTCGCGAAAATCGATGGAAGAGAACCCACCAGCCGAGACCACATTGACCACCCGGTCGGACAACAAGAACACGTCATAATAGGACTGTATGGCGTTGGTGAACGCTTCGTCGACGACGATCTGAATCTCGCCCCGTAGAAAGCTCGAAAAACGTTCGCGGATACGGGCCAATTCTTGGTGGTTGATTTTACACTGGCGACGGACCATGTCGATCGGCTGCTTCGAATTGAAATGATAAGCCACGCACCGGGCGACGAACACGTAAATTTGCAACCTCGTCTTTCGTTCTTTTTCCTCATCATCTTCTTCACTTTTCACCCTGTGAGCAAAGAAAAAATAACAAAAATTGTTAACTTTTTTTCCAGCAGATCCCCTGAAATTATTCAAATTACCAAACAAGTTGTAAATAAATAAATACATATATATATATATATATATATATATATATTTCATAATAGAAGAAAATAAGAGTATCTGTATCTCTGTGTGTGTGTGCGTGATTGGTCTTGCTTTGCTTTCAAAAGCATTTGTTGAAGTAAAAGAAAAAATAAAACAACAATGCAAAAATGCCCTTTGCCAATGGTTTTTCGGTCACTCGATCAATACAAGTGACCGACCGGTGAAAATGAAAAGCAACCAACCATCCATCGATTTTTCTCTTCTTCTTCTCCCCCCCCCTCCCCCTCCCCAAAAAGAACAGACAGCAACTCCCCTGGATATGACGAAATCAATCGAAAAGAATGAATTGCCCAAGAAACAGATATATTTTTATTTATACAATCTACAGATTTGATTACAATCGTATTATTACACCATGCACAGTGCTGATTCTCAATTGAACAACAATTAATAAGTGGACAACTTTTTATGCTCGAATCTGAAAGCGAACTGTTTCGTTGTTCCCAGAAACGAACGCGTCGAACTTTCCTACACAATAACAAATTAGCACACAAATAAAACGCCCCAGTGGGTAAATTGCGATTGCCGAAAAATAATTCCAATTTTTTTCCACGATATTCAGATTTCAACAAAATCAACGTCTGATAAACTTGTAAATTTGCATAGCTGTGACACGTTTCTTTCAAACGAAACGAAAAACTGATGCCAGCATTGAAAATTTCAATATTATCATCACAAGCAATGATTATTGATTTTCCCATCTTGTTCGTTCAGACTGGAGGGGAGGGGATAAATTAAATATTTGAGAAATAATAAAGCGACAACAATTATTCGACCTGAAGAAGAAGAAAAAGACAAATGAGCAAATTGAAAAACCAAGCTAACGAGAAATTTTTGGAAAAAAAAACCAAAACTATGCCTCATTTAATAAATAAACACCAATTTCACACAATTTATCCCCTTGTCGAGCACATGTATGACAACACAGTGTGCTTTTATCTTATCCCCACAACTGGAAGTGAGAGAAGAACGGTTTAAATAATGTCGAGTAAAAGGAAGAGATGGAGAAAAGTGATTTGCATTAAAGCGAAATCAGCCGTATATAAAATGAATGCGTTTCCACTGTTCACCGTTCACATGCTATATCAAAAGGCAACATCATCATCAAAATGGCAACTCATCGCCGTGAGGGGAGCAAATTCATCTATCTCCAACGGCGACGCTATTGAAAAGTTAGCAAACAAATACTTCACGTCCTCAAGCGTATGTGCACGCATAGGCGCCAGAAATAAGCCACAAATGTAAGCATTATGATGATGATGATGATGATAATTATCATTGTTGGAAAGTTGATAAGAATCGACCAAATCGCGAAATTGATTAGGTGAAGAGGAACAATTTTCGGTTCAATAGAAATTGGAAATGATTGAAAGAGGGAAGAAGGGTTGGGAAGAAGGGAAAACTTTTTCCCTTCGAATATCCATGAAAAATGAACATTGCCAATGTGCAATTATTCATTCACAACGCGAAACCACTTGTGATCATACAACTAATAGCAGAACAAACGATGCGCATCTCGCCAACCATCTATCTTCAAGAACAGAATTGACTGATCCATCCACACATGCAATTCGACTAGATGGTTCAAAATTGAAATAAAAGCAAAAGGAAAACAGAAACTCATAACGAATGGAATGAAAAAAAATAATACAAATAGTGAAATTTAGAAATTATTAATAATTTTTCAAAAACTTACTTTTCCCCTTCGACAGTTGTAGAGGCAGAAGCGGATGCAGCTTGCCTGTTGTCCAACACCAATGACCGTATGGACGAGGAACGGGATTCGGCCAGGGCGGCGGTCGGCTGACCAAGGAAGCATGTGCCGCCGCTGGTGCTGCGGCTCGGCTCCCCAAGACTGACGCGGTCCGAGTCGACCAAACTCGGCGACCGTACGGACAGAAGACTGCCGCCAAACGGCGCCGGTCGAGGACTGGGCGTCAAAGTGCGCTCATCGCGTTCCCAAGCCCCGACGCCGGGTTCGTTGTCTTCCTCATCGCTGCTGCTACTGCTGGCACCCAACATTCAGCTTCAGCTTCTTCTTCTTCTTCTTTTAGTAATGCTTATTGTATTGTTGCTTTGCAGCATCAACTGCTTTGTTGTTGTTGCTTGCTTCGATTTAAACTTCAAACTGCTGCTTCAGTTGACAAGGCTAAAATGAACAAAACTGAAATGAATCTATCTACCACCACCACTACAGCAGCTTGTACGTGTATACAACACACGCGTCGATTCTCGAACACGGTCGAACCAAGCTGTATTATTATTATTCATTAGTATATTCGCAAAAAAACTTTTTGAAAATAATATTTCAACGCAAATTTCATAAAGTATAACAGAAAAAGAGAAATGTTAGAAAGAAAAAAAACGTCGAAAATGAAAAAAACAGACCAAGCAAAAAACAACTGTAGCCGAAGTCAACATTGCAAGTTGAATAAACAAATTCTTCTTCTCGCGCTTTATTGATTCGTTGATTTTAGAGAACTTTTCGAAAATAGAGAAAATAAGACAAAAAAACCAACAAACTTCGACGAGAAAACTGTTGAAAAATTCTTACTGTAGAACAATTGTTGAAAATCGTATATGAAATATATTAAAGGGAAAATGGAAAGCAAAAAATACCAAGTTGTGGAATAAGTAGTTCAGAATTAAAGAGCATATTCATTCAGTGGGAAAAGTTGGAATGGTGGAGCAGAGAGAAAGTTAACGAGAAGCAATTGTGCCGAAACAAGACCGACCAATTTGGTGGCAAATCGAATCGCCGCCGAGCCGAATATCGTCGAAGAATATGCTCGGTGATTGTTGTATTGGAAAAAAAATATGAAAATTTCAAAAAAAATGCAACTTGAATAACAAAAAAAATTAATAATAATAATAATTTCTGTTCAACCAGTTCAAAAATGCTGACCAGAGAGAAAAAGTGATTGGAAAATGCAGCCGAAAAGCGACTACTTTTTGGAACCGTTTCCAAGTGAAAAGGAGGGATGTAATCGAATAAAATTGACTGACCAACTGGACAATTGATAAAGTGGATTCGAAGCGTTTCACTTGTGCAAAAGTGAACCCAAATAACAAGCAAGCAGGCAAAATAACAATCCCATTGTTGACAAGTTGTAATTGTCGAAGCAGCCAATGAAATAAATAAATCATTTGTGAATAAAACAAAAGAAATAAATAAATCCCCTTTCGTTATTATTCGACAATTACTGCCAAAAATAGGATCGATGGAAGAAGTGAGAATTGCAATTGATCACTCTTGTTCTTCCACCATTCATTCGTTCAATCGCACACTTTAACACACAATAAAAATTGACACTGGACCAATATGAAAATCACATTTTCGAACAATTTTACAAAAAAAAATTGCTCAACAACAAACAAACAAACAAACAAACACTAAACAACCAACTAATAAATAACCTTTGAACTTATTTTCCAAATAGCCGACTAGTGTATGCGTGTGTGGAGACGAATTAAAACGGAAAGCGCAATTTCCTCATTCTCATGACCAAATCGATTTCGGCGGAGGCCTCCGTTGCTGTTACTGCTACTAAAAAGCTGCTTGGGCTGCTGACTTGGAAATTATCAATCCATGCGAATTCTGACGTCCCTATCCCACCAACTGATCGTAAACATTTGACATTTCACTTTGCCTTTGATCACTTACCAACTGTCGACCAAATCAACTCGAAATTGCCAAAAATAAATAAATAAATAAATAAATAATAATAATAATACCATCCATTTTATCCATTCTCCCCTTTGACAACGTCATTTTGAAAGGTCCATTCATCACTGACAACAATACCAATAACAATAATCTCAATCATCGTCACCATCATTGTTTATTTTTTTTCTCTTCACTTCTTCTCTTTCAAACAATTGAACTTGCTTGTCATTTTTGTACATCGCTCGTTCGTATGGTAATTCTTCTTTTGTTCAATAAATGTCATCAATCCCACTAGTGTTATTCTTTTCTTTTCTTTCTCTCTTTTTTTTATTAATTATTTATTACACGAAACATTATCGATTAGAAAATTTTATAATTAAAAAAATAAAATAAAACTACAAACTTACAGTTACAATAGAATGATAATGTCAAAAACGATAAACTGTACTTTCTTCAAGTACGGCTATTGAAATTTTTAAATTTCATTCTTTTCATACGTCTTCAAAAGTGAACATCAAAAACTCTGTTCCTTTTATTCCCTAATTGCCGTCGATAAAATTTGCAACTTTCAAGGCTTCACAAATCAAGCACAACAAAGATGATGATAATTATAAATTAGACATTTCTTTTTTATATCGATAACGATACAATGCACTTTTTTTTGATCATTTGATCAAAACGAAAGTTCATAGTTGAATAGGAACAAAAATGTGGCAAATAAAATTTGCAGCATGAAAAGAAAAGAAAAAAATCCAGCTAACTACATACAATACAATCGATCAGCAGCATTAAAAAAAAACATCACAAAACAGGCAACAGAATTGCATTCAAAGAAAAACAACAACAACAACCAAGTCTTATTATATAAAATTATAAAGATGAAATAAACCAAGTGTAGCTAAAGTTGGCATTTTGGTTTAAATTAAAAATTCCATGTACTCTCAAATTATAACAGTAAAACGAACAGTTGGAATTTTTGTGGAAAAAAAATATCACTAAACAAATAAATAAATAAATAAAGAACTACCTTTGAAAAATGAAGTATCAAATGACAAAAGATAAGATAAATATTGAAAAAAAATATATACATATTTCCCAAGATAGAAAAGCGCAATTTTTCAAGCAAGTTGATCATTTTAGTCGATGAATAATTTTCCATGTACATCGCTGTACGTGTGGAAAGCAATTAAAAACGTGTATTTGTGCAAACGTACTAATACCCCGAAGAGCGTTCAATCGATAATAAGGAGAAAATCACCAACACCACCAAGTACACTTCAATTACCTCTAATTACAAGGCAGTGCTGTCGTCAAAGTGGTGTGTACGTTCGGACAATTTTTTTATATAAAAATTAAAAATGCTCAACATGTAGAAATGAAAAATGATCGCTATTTATTTAGCTTGTTCGCTACTCTCTCTCTACTGAAACTCTTCTTCACCAGAAGTAGCAGAGAAAAAAAACCGCATTCATACTCAATAAAATATTACTGAAGATGAAGTGGAAAAAATTTATCGAGAAATTATGCAATTGATTTTCAACAACAAAATTTCACAAAAAATTAACAATATTAATAATTTCAACAGACATACGACAAAAATTTAGTCAGTCTGCATTGGAATTTTTCCAGGGAATAATAATTTCTTGGATTGTTCGAAAGCTGAACGCGAAACAACAATAATCAAACAAAATTGTCAACAAATTTTGTTTCAACTGCAGTTCAATTCACCAATTATGCGCAGCTTTTGGGTAAAGCTAAAAATAAAACTGCCGAAAATCTTTCAAATCCTCCAAATTCGCCTGACCATAGATGGAAATCAAAAAGAAGAAGAAGAAGAAGAAATCAATTTTAATTTAAAAAAATTAATTTGTGAAAAATGATATTTTAAAAGTTGGTGGAAATTTTTAATTGAACGACAGTCAAATGAAATTGCTCAACAAACAAACGAACCAATTTTGTGTCGGATCTTCTACAATAAACAGTTGAAGAAGTATATGAGTATAAAAATCAAAATGATATGCTACCGCTTTTGAATAAATTTCATAAAACTGACAAAAAAAGTATGGGATGAATGAATAACTGAACGAGAAGAAACCTCAGTAAACTAACATCACGTTATTTATAGAGACAGATGTGAGATAATTCACACAATCAACAGTCGATATGTAAAATGAAATGCAGAAGAGACAATTTTTTTTTCAATAATCCAATTTTATGAACAGAGACAAATTAATATAATAAATTTTTACCGACGTGTAGAATTGTGCCATACCGGTGCAAATGTGCGAGTGCATGTGTGTGTGTGATCGATTCAATAATAATATATAAAGCTATCGCGTGCTCGCTTGTCCGTCTGTCAAGTCACTGCTGACATTGGAATTGATATTTCTAATTTTCCTCTAGAATGATGATAAAAATAATCTTCGCCTCCTTCCTCACCAATAATAAGTCAATTTTTTTTACCTCGCTGTACGACAAGAATTACAAATACGCGTACATAATATACTCGTCCAATTCAACCCTTTTGATATCCAATTACGAAATGATGAAAAATTTATTCTTTGAATATAATTTCTATTTGAACTTGAAAGGAAAAATTAATTACCAATAAAAAGTATCGAATTTGTTATTCGTCAAGTAAAGGATTATTAAAGCAGTGTAAAAAATAAATAAATAAATAAATATATATATATATATATATATATATATATATTGAGCATTGCTGGTTGAAAAATTTAATTTTGAAAACATTTTTCTTTGAATATATAAAAATGAATGTTTGAATGATTGGTACAAACGTGCAATTGTTGCGCAATTGCGCACCAAACTGCCAAAAATCATTTCACATAGTTACATAGTTGATTAATAAAACATTCTTCTCATGTTCCAAGAAGAAAAATGTACACAAATTGAAAATGCCACACCACAACCTATTAAAATTCACATATACTGTACAATTATGCCAAGATTCATGAGAAAAAAAATTAATGGATAAAAAATGCAAAATTCATAATTTCTATCTCACTCCGACAGACGACGAGAAAACAGTTATTACACAGTTTATTACAATTTACAATATTATACAATAGTGAAAAATAAATTTCATTTAAAAAAATGAAACTATACCAATTGCCTTAACAACTGCAGCTCAAACTGACTAAAAGATGAAATTCGAAATAATGATGAAGAAACAACTGTTTTTTCTCAAATTCGTCACACGTACAGTACATCGCAGAAAAGAAATGTTCAAGATCGAAGAGGAAAATGGAAAAATAAAAATTCAAATCTTACCCTGTGAATTTCTGCAATTTGGAAATAATTTGAGCAAAAAAGCAACCGACTGGCGACCAACAACGGGCGTGTTCTCAAGCGAGGCGGATTCGATCAATTTTGTGATTGAAAATTTCGCTTCTCCACGCCTGGTCGTCATTTTCTTTCTGAAACTCCAACTTGTACAGTATGAGACAGTTGGAGAGAAGGCGTCAATTTCAACGCAGTGCCAGAGAAATGAACACTTTCCACTAGCCGGGCAGCTTATTAGCAATGTCTGGAAAATAATGCAAATGAACACTTTCTCACCGTACATAAAACATATATTCAGTAGTAATATAATAATAATAATGATAAGTTGATCATCATCATCATCATCATCATCATCATAAATAATATCATGGCAAATCATTTTAATGGCAAGCCAAAAGCAGGTCGAATTGATCAATATGAATAAATCAATAAAATCCAAACGCGTGCAACAATCAGGCAAGGAGAGAGATAGAACAGTTTGGCAAAGATTTTCTCGTAAACACTGTTTGAACAGAGCGAACATATATTCATTCACAGCCTGCGTTTACATTTCAAGTTTACACTGTACTACTAATTGTCGGATGATCTGCAAAATGTTGAATCATCATCACCAATTCTGGAAACAGATCAAATAGATGCTTCTTGCTTTCTTTTATTAATTTTACCATAATAGATGTGAGAAAACATGAACTTCATCATTTCATCGCAGTATTTGTTTGGATTTTTCAAATTTCAATCTTTGAAAGCTTCGCTCGCTCGACAAGCAAACAAACAACTGACGACTATTAATGAACTGATCAAAGTAAAGCAACAAGAAAAACAATAAAAACAACAATTTTGCTAAATAATTCAGTACAAAAAACAACAACTGTTGAATATTCTTATTGTTGTTTGTGAACAGTTGACAAAATAAATGCTCAACAAGACAAAGCATTGATATTCACAGATTTTGCTTACCTGAAATTGAAGTTTCCAATAAAACAATGAACAAGACACCAAATGAAGACGCAAACACTGCAAACCGCGATCGTGTACTAATGGAAAATTCGCACAGGAAAGTAACCAATACAGAATTCAGGTTCAAATGATAGTTGACAAATAAATAATTGACATACTGTATTTTTGAAAATTTCACTTGCGACACACAACATTTGGTACAGTTGATTATTTGAAATGTTGAAAAAACAATACACAATTTTATTAAAAAAATTTTCCTCTCGATTTAACTTTTTCTGGTCAATGAACATTTCAAACAAACATTTTTTTAAACATTTTGGAAAAAAATCTTACATTCAAAAAGCAAAAACGAAAAAACTTTACATGGTGATGAAGCATTTTCTAATTGTTCTTTTGATTGTTAATTCAATGAAGATGGTCCAAGCGGTGCAATTGAATGGAACGAATGTGTTTCGTACCGTCAAGATTCAAATGCAAATCGAACGTCGAATAGGCAGTATTGGCGGCGATACGCATCGCTGCACCTCGACTGGCCGGACAAAAGCTACCGGGCATCATCAGTTCAGGGCTGAAAAAGTGGGCAAACAGACGCCTTATTGTACCACCATGACTGACCACCAAAATTGTGGGGCGGAAATTCGGCTCCTCCTTTACCCTCTACCATACCAAAGCAATATTACAATAATTTGCATCTACAGTAATACGTTTAATAAAAAAAGTTGTGTTACTTTGTCATAATTGACCAATGTCACTTCGCACATCGATTCGAACCATTCTCGAACACGGGCATCGAACAGTGGCAAAGGTTCAACTCCTTCGCCGTCAAAGTGTTCCGGCTTGACGTTGCGAGCACGGCTAGCTTCCATCAGCTTGGCGAACGGTTGTCCATCAAACCTGCCGTAATTCTAGAAAAACAACAAATTTTCTGAAAGACAAGAAAAATCATCCACAATATTTTATTTCTTTTATTCAATCACCAGAAATTTAATAAAAAAAAATCTTTTTCTCAACATTTGCCAAAAAAACTGCTGTTTCTTTTTCACAAAAAAGCACTGAGCAGCACACTAGCAAGAGAAGACTTTCAGATTTCGGACCGCCGTGGCAATGATTCAAAAACATCTACTACATATATACATATATACGTACATACATACGTGGACATTATTATCATTTCGCATCTCACCATTGGACAGATTAAGATTGTTCTTAGAATGCAATCATGATAATCACCGACGACTGTTTGTTGAAAACAAACGAGGCAAGATGAGAAAAAGAAGAAAACAGAAAAAAAGAAAAAAAATAAGAACAAAAGGAGGTAACATGAAGAACACGGATAACTTTAAAAAGCATATCATCTGCATATGTATATATATATATATATATTATCGACGAGAAAAGTTGAAATGAGATGAGTTTTTTTTTCTTGAAAAACATGGAATACACACACAATTCATCTTTCTGGCAGTCGATAATGCGGCATTGAAAATGAACAAATGATTGATAATTTTCTTGTTCTTCCCCATTTTTTGCCAGATTAATGATAGCGACGCTGCTTGATCAGTCGCCCACGACTGCTGGTCATGGTGGCACCGTCTTCGGTGGAATCAGCCGGGTCTGAATCACTGTCCTCGCTGCATCCATAAGTAACATATTCAGATGCGGCCGGACGTTTTCTCCGTAAACGATTCTGCCAGTCGTTGCTGCCACTGTCCGCCGCCGCCGGCTGTTGTTGTTGTTGTTGTTTGGACCTGGACGACGACGACATCGTCGGCAAAGCTTTACTACAGCAGGGCTGTTCTTGTTCGCGTCTCAACATCATCATCTCTTCATCGTTATCATCACCAGCACCGGCATCCTCATCTTCATCGTCATCATCATCATCATCATTGCCCGTGTCGCCTCTTCCGCTGTCATTGTTCTGGTCAATATCGAGCAGCGGTTCAGCAGTACGGTCAGTTGCGAGTGTTCGAGAAATATTCGAGTTTCCAATTTGACCCTGTGAGCTTCTCGTGTTGTACGGTCGACTGGAGACAGCCGCTCGGCTGGCGGCAGCAGTTCTGGATTCCTGTCTCCGGCTATTTCTGCCGTTATGTTGCTGCTGCTGTTGCTGTCGCTGTTGCTGTTGCCAGGACTGCAACACCGGCTCAAAGTCCCGCTTGAATTTGGCGTACAACGAGTCGACGAACGAGATCGACTGTCTGGTCGAACTTCTGGTCGAAAACGACCCCATCGCAGCGTCCATCTCCCGTTCCAACGCTCCAGGACTGGCGAAATGGCCCAGGGTGAGTCGGCGCTGGATGCCGAGCAAAGACAACGTCAAACGACGGCCCAGTTTCACCGACTGGGATTCGTCGTTGGCTCGGAAAATATTCTGCAACAAAGTCTGGCATCGTTCGATCCAATTCGAACCAGTCTGCTGTTGGGACAATCCACTGGGACCCGGCTGGTCGTTGATGAAAAAACCGTTATTCAACGTCGACGTCGAATCGGCGGCCGCCCCATCAGCCGTCTGGTCCATGAATTCTTGGTAGAGTTGGTCAATTTCGAAACAGTTCGGCCGGGAAATGTAAGCCAACAGTACGTTGGTCAACAGTCTGGCCTGGTGGACGATGGTGCTGTTCGGCTCGTTGAACGTGCAGGCGTTCTGGTTGATCCGTTCGACGTCGAATTTCACGGCCGCCACGCGACGGTAGAACCGATTGGCCAGACGGGCTTTGATCGTCGCCAAATCGCACGGATATTCGATGCACATGCAATACCAAGGATAGACGCCCAAGTCGACCGGCTCCAGAAACGGTTCGGCAAACGGCTGGCTGCTGATCGTCTCCAAGCCGACCAACAGACGCTGGCATTCGGCATCGCGACCACGGCTCGGCCATTCGTTCGTTTTCGGAGTGTAGGGCCAAATCGACGCCGCTTCGGTCACATCGAACATTTCGCCGTCGCCGGTGCCGTTGTTGCCCACTTCGAGCGGCACCAAATCCCACGGACTGAGGCGATCTTCGTCGTCGTTTTCCCACCGAACCACGATCGACTGGAAATGGGACGTCGACTGGGGCTGGGTCGCCTTGCCGACAACGGTGCCGAACCACCAGCGGTCGTCGATCAACGCTTTGAACGAGTCGCCATTGCGCCACCGACGTCTGATCGAACTGTCGTAAAGCTGCCTGAGCACGATGAAGTCGATCACGCTCGGGATGTCGTGGAAGCAGACGTAAAAAGTGAACGACGACTGCTCTGCCGACGAACGCGGGTTGATCCGAGTCAACTGCAACCGACAACTGCGCACTTGGTGCAAGTGGAACGTCACCTCTTTGACCACCGCGAACTCGGTCTCTTCCAAACGCAAACCGCTGTTCCAAGGCAAATCTTTCTCTTTCAACTTGTACAAATTCGCCCGCTTCACTTCGTCCACGTACATCCGGTGACCCTGGTGGAAGTAGACCACTTCGTCGCCTTGTTGAGGAAAATACGGAGATGGTCGGCAAGTGGTCGACGTGATCCAATCGGAAAAGTGGAACTTGGTCAGCAGATCCTCGTAGCGTGCCACGCCGCTCGGCCGCGACGACGCTTCGGTCGAAGCGACACCGTCGGCAGCCGGTCGTCGACCGCGTCGTCTCGAATCCCTCTGACTGTTGTTGTTGTTGTGTCTGGTCACCCGTTCCTCGTCCGAATGGTCACTTTCACTGCGCACATTCACCATCGACATATCCGAATACCAGTCGTCATCTTCATCCTCGTCGTCGTCGTCGTCGTCGTCCAAATCCACGTCCTCTTCGTCATCCTCCTCGTCTTCATCGTTATCCGAACTACCTTGGTAATAATCTTCGTCGTTATCGTCGTCAAAGTAGATAAATTCACCAGCGCTGGAACGAGCCGTCGAATCGTCCAGCGAGCCGTTGGTCAGCGACGGCCGGCCGAGGTTGGCTTGGGTTCGTCGGCCGCGCCGCCTGCGCGCGCTGCTCCTCGTCCTCAGCGACCGGGTATTGGCGGCGTCGCCGGCGACAGCGCCACCACTGCCGCCCGAAGAGCCGACGCCCGCGGCCGAGGTTCCGGCACCTGAGCCGCCGTTGCCCCCTTCGGTGTAGTCGGGATCGTAGTCGTCGTCGTCGGTAGACTCGTCGGCCAGCAGGTCGATGTCGTCGACGCGGAAGCGTCTCGAATCGCGCTCCGATGTCGCCGTCTCGACTACCCGCGGGGCAGAGTCGGCGGTCACCGACGGCGATTCGGCGCGCGGCGTCGGCAAATGGCGGCTGCTTTCTTTCAAAAACAGCTCCTCCTCCTGGCGGGCAGTTTCCACAATGCGCCCGTGCAGTGTGGTCAGTTGGTCGGCGTCGAGCGCCGGCACCAGATGCCGGCTGGTCCAACAGCAGAACAGTTGTCGGTTAGCGTCGGCTTGGAGGTGGAAGCCGAAACGACTGGGTCCGGCCGAAGCGACCGCCTCTTCGCTCACGAGTGGCAATTCGGGCACCAAATATTGTTCCGAACAATGCTCTTTGCCGGGCACGAACCGCTGCTCGGCCGGCGGATAAGGCTCGCCTTCGGCGTTGACCAGAAACGGCGGTGGCATCAAGTGGGGCGGCAGTTGGGTCTGCTCGTCGACCACGTATTCAGCTTCGTCGGCCAACAACGGTCGGTAGTCGGTGTGGAAGAACTGTTCGCCGGGCACTGGGGGGTATTCGTGGTGAAGACCGAAGAACAACGTCGAACCCAACGAGTCGACGGCGGCGAAGTGGAAGCCGTCCGGCGAAAAGCAGCCCTCGTACACTGAACATTCGACCTCGTGGTTGGAGACCGTTCGCTTGTTCAAATAGCTGTTCACGCGAACCCCCTCGGCCATATTCCAGAAGATCACCTGGCCGTCGTCGCCGGCCGTGACCATCAAGTCCGGGTCCGACGGGTGAGCGATCAAATTCTGCACGTCGTTGGTGTGGTCGTCGAACGAGCGAACCAACTGACCGCTGGTCGAATCCCAGACGCGGATTCGATTGTCGCTGGACGAAGTGACCAGCAGTGTGTCGTCGGCGTTCCAAGTGCACAGCAGCATGCTCAAGCGACGCGTGGTTTCGCCGGCTCCGCGGTTGAGACTCGGGTCGAGCACCATCGGATTCCACGACGTGTACTGATATTTCCATATTTTCGCCAGACCATCTTTGCTGCAAGTGGCGAAGCGCAGGCCAGTGTGCGCCCATTGGATGCAGTCGATGCGGTCGTTGTGACCGGCAATGTCGAACGTCATTTCCGGCTCGCCGTCCGAAGGGACTTTGAATACAGTGATCGAATGGTCGGAACCGCAGGTACCGACGAACCGACCGCCGCCGCTCACCGACAGACCAATGACGCGGCCGCCGACTTTGGAACGCACGTTGAAGCGCACCGGCGAAGCTTCGAAAGCGTCGTGCATGTAATGCCAGAAGAAGACGTTGCCGTCGTTGCCGGTCGACACCAGAACTTGACGGTCGGTTGTCGTCGACGGCAAAAATTGCAAGTTGGTGATCATGCCGGTGTGGCCGGTCATGGCGGCCACCGGCTGCGCGTTTTTCAAGCTCCAGACGCGGATAAATTTGTCCATGCTGGCGGCGGCGATCAACGTGTTCTCGTAATTGACGTGCATGTCGGTGATTTGGCCGCAGAAGCCGCGGAACGTGTACAACAGTCGGGCCGATCTGGGCGACCAGACTTTGATCAAATGGTCATCGCCACCGGTGAACAAGCGTCGACCGGTACGGTCGAACGTGACGCAGCATACCGACGCCAAGTGACCAATCACGGCCGCTTGGAGGTGGAATTTCGGAAACAGCATCCGGAACGACAACTGCTGCATCAGATTCGCGCTCGACACTTGAGAAGCGAAAAACATGTCGGCCAAATTGAAACAGTTCTTCAAATTGCTGGCGACCGGCATCAGCATACAACTGCGCAGACCGGCCACGTCCCGGCGGCGCCATTTTCTCTGCAATGTTGACGACGAATCTGCTCGCAGCATTGAAAACGGACCAGTGTCCAGCAGTGAAAGCGGCCCAGTCAGACCGGCCGGTGCGAAGCGTTGCGTTTGAGCGATGAAATTTTCCAACAACACTGGCAAGTGGTCGTCGCGAATTCGACTGGCGTAAATGGAATGGAACTGAGCCAAAGTTTGGCGCCGTTCGACACCCTGGTAATCGAAACGCAACGGGATGTAGCCGGCGGTTTCCAAACTCCGGCCCAAAGCATCGGCCGCATCACCAAGACCCTCTTTCATTGACAAGAAACGATAAATCAAATACAACAAGTGCTCTTCAAAGCACACTTCCCTGTTATTATTCATTGCCTCCTCTTCTTCTTTATATATATATTGCCAGTTTTTAATTTTTTTTATTCAATATTCTTTAATATCTCTTCACTCAACTACTTACTCGTTCACGGAGTCGTGGGTCTGAGACAATTTGCAAATCTTTGGCAAATTTTTGACAAGATATTATCAATTCTGCCGTTTCAACAGCTCGCAGCAGATCACTGCTATACACCAAAGACAGTGTAGTTCCAACAGCAGTGAAATGACGACCCAAGGAAACTGCTTGCTCGCGTCCTTCTTCGTTAAGACTGCAATTCAGATGACCTTAAAAAAATTTTCACAAACACATACAAATTACATTTAAAAAATAATTTCAAATTTTCATTTTTATATAGTTGAAAAAAAACAAAACAAAAACACTTTGGCAAAAAATATTACAACGCGCACTGTTAACATTATTGTTCACTACAAGTAGGCAAACAGAAATAGCTGGCAGTGCTTGTTCAGCCGTCGGCAGAAGGCAGTTCAGGCGAACGAGCGCACGCTCGCGCGCGACGAAATTGATTGGCCGGCGTGCTCGTTTGAAATTTTGCTCAAATTTTCAAAAAGAAAAACACCAGAATAATAACAATAATCACAAATTCAAACTTCTATTCATTTATGAATAAAATACTGTCTCAATTATGCAAAAATACAATTTGAAATGACAAACAACAACATTCCGTCGACAATGGTCGACGAGGAAAAAGTGTGGAAGTTGCTCAACCGACAGCAAGTTACTTGATTATTTCTAAGGAAATCAAAAATTGAAATTTTTTTCACCAAACAAGTCGACGATTTTAAAGATTGAATGACGAATCAAAATTTCACATCAACGAAATATTGTGAAATTTGACAAATTTTTGAAAAGTTGGATTTTTTTAATAAAAAAAATTAATAACCAATTTCCAGAATTTATTTGAACGAAATTACCACCAACATGCTAATGTTTTTTAATTTGTAAATTAAACGCGATAGACCAGTCATACAATTTCACAAAATGTGAAAAACAATTATACTCTACAAATAAAAATTTCAAAAAAAAATATTATACAACTCAAATTATTAATAACCAGACCAAAAGAACGGCAACTTTTACGTCAGACAAAGGAGCTCAAAAGCAAAAAATGCTTCCTTAAATCGAAACGCTCAGAAAATCAACTATTGCTCTATGAAAAATTTCACCTACTGCTATTTATCTGAAACGAAATGAAACCAAACTATGCACACTTATAAATTATAATTACCTTGAACAACGTGATGCACATTCAAATCAGTTAGTCCGCTAGAATTACAACTGTTAGGTGAGATAAAGCGGATATTCATTTCTACAAGCTTACTGTCTCACAACTATCACTCTTGCTTGCATTACAATATTAATGCTGCACTTTGCATTATTGTAATAAAAACATTCTAGAAAGCACAATAAATAAACGACTTTAAACTGCAACTACCTGCTGTGAACAAAATATGCTACAGTATGCCTTAATAAAAGAAGCGTAGGTATAATGGAACATAGGTCAATCAATAAAATTGAAAATTGTCACAAATTTTATTTTAAATGATTAAAAAAACAAATAAATTAGTAATTATTAAAACTATTAACATTAAAATCAGCAAAAAATACTTTCCAAGAATTTACTAATCTACGCTGCACGCAGCGTACGTAAAATAATACAGACATTCTCTTTTCATTATTTTATTTTAGCTTATTTTTAAATTATGTATTACTTTACTCATAATTTTCATTATTTTCCACTTCCCTGTATTAAAAGTACAGTATAACTAAGGAAAAAAACAAAGTTGTATTTTGTAGAGCAGGCACCAATCAACAATATTTAAATGGTCCGCGACTATTTTAGATTAAATTAATTTGAATTTTGCAATAATTTAATACAAAACAAATAAGAGTAATTGTAAATGAGAAATCGCACAATTGGTTTGAGGAATACTTAAAAAAGCGAAGCATTTCAAAAAAAGAACTGTAATGAATTTTACATTTGTATGCAAATTCGTAAATTGAAAAAACAGACACTTCTATGAAGAAAAGAAGTTTTTCAGCTTTTTAGGTCAACTTTTCGACATTTCAAATTTGGTGGAACATTAACTGATCAAAAAGATTTTTTGAAAATACTTTTCGAAAATAACACTCGCAAACTTTGCAGCTAATGAAATCTTCATCTTTTTAAAAATACAGTTTACAGATTCTTCACTTACTTTCCCATAAACAAAAAAAAATTTTCAGTACACTCATTTATTTGAAAAGTATGCGTAAGAAAATTAAATACAAAATACAAATAATACAAAAATACAACTATAAATTTGGTAAATTCTCATTGAATTCGCACATATGAAAATATTCAGCGTCGCAGCTGATATTTTAACACTTTAGTGATCTTCACATTTTATATGTTTTCATTATTATAATATGCTTTTAATTTATTTATGTATTTATTTGTAATATTATGGCCTAAAAACCTTGCAGCAACAGAAACAATCACTCAGGCTGCCGGTATGCCAATTGCGTATGTGAAATTCCAATGATTTTGACATAAGACTGAAACGGCCCTCGTTTCTATAACAGTTGAACTAATTTATAATATGTTAAGTATTCCTTTTAAAAAACATTTTTATTACTAAAGCGTTATTACTTATCAAATCACTTAATCAGTTTCAATGTTATACCATTAGTTATCACATGCTAGTTCATATTATCCTAAAAACAACATGAATAATATTTTAAATCATGGCAGAGTCAAAGTTTATTTTAAATTTATATCTTCGTTTTAAAGCACATTTTCAATATTCTATAACAGCTGAAAAAGCAAATAATCAATACCGGGCATTACCATTTGAATACTAAATTGTTATACATGTGTTCCTTTTAATCCTTGGTGGTTTGTTTCTTGAAAAACTGTTCACTCCTAACATTAGATCATTAGAGATTATGAAAGAAATTGTCTTGCAACATTTTGGTACTGATGTTACAGTATGATGTTAAGACCTATTTTCCGGATTATTATACTGTAATAACATACGTTTTACAATCAGAGGTCGACGATTTTTGAATAATTCATTTTGCTATGTTTGGTGGTTTCGACTTGG
Source organism: Trichinella spiralis (assembly GCF_000181795.1). Classification (NCBI taxonomy): domain Eukaryota; kingdom Metazoa; phylum Nematoda; class Enoplea; order Trichinellida; family Trichinellidae; genus Trichinella; species Trichinella spiralis. The sequence continues at coordinate 3,215,135 of NW_003526944.1, forward strand.
GGTATGTTTATATTCTAATTTTCATTTGTTTTTTAACGATCAACTCTTTTAAGGGATGCAAAAACAAATTGGGCCGAACAAATTGAGGAAGAATGTAATTCATCGATTGAAGATTCGCTTATATATTCGCATTATCACTTTATTTTAATGCATGTTATCTGTGAATTTTTTAGTGGCACTTCCTGAAAGAAGCGAAGAAATCGTGGGGGACGTGAAAACAGTTACAGAATATCATCTGAATGATGAAAATCGTCGTGTCAAAACAGTTAGCCGCTTTAAGGTGTCAAAAAAGCGAATTCCTAAATCAGTTTTAGAACGTCGAGTAAGTAAATTTGTCAGTATGCACAGAATAATAAATATTTTGATTTCAGTTTTTTCTACATTTAGAAGTGGGCGAGATTCGGTCAAGATGCAGACATGTCATTGGAAGATTTGATGTCAAAAACAACATATTATGATGATGAAATCACTATGCAGTTTTTGAGATCTAGAACTGGCGAACTTGTAATAAAATTGCTTCAGTTAACACATACATACATACATACTTACATGTGCTTCATTTATTGACTTTCAGTTGGAGTTTGCAAATTCAGAGTTTTCTGGTTTGGATACTCAACGTTCGACAATGCAATTTCGAATGTGTCGGTTTTGCAAAAGTATGGATCATTGGTCTACGCAATGTCCATACAGGGATGTGTTTGAAGAAGAAAAGGCGAAGGAAGCCGCTGCAGATGCAGGGGCTCAGTCCGGTGGTGATTTGCAGTCTTCAAGGTCAGGCGTTTATATTGCTCCAGCGTTGCGTGGTTTGGGTGCCGGATCTAAGCTATCCATGGATCCCCTTCAACGAAGAGGTAATTTAGAAAAATAAAAATTTTTTGTATAATTTTAAGAAAAATTGAAATACATTTTGATAAATGAAATGAAAATTTTAACCATTAGATGACAACACTGTACGTGTGACGAATTTGCCCGAAGATATATCTGATGTTGTTTTGAAAGAGCTGTTCAGTCAAGTTGGAAAAGTGGTTCGACTATATCTAGCAAGAGACAAAGTTACCCAGCGTTGTAAAGTAATGCATTTATTTAAATTTAAATGGGAGATATTGTTGTTATTATTGTTGTTATTTAGGGTTATGCTTTCGTTTCTTACATGAGCCGGGCAGATGCTCAAAAAGCGATTGATGAATTGTCAGGTTACAAATACGAACATTTAATTTTCAAAGTTGAATGGGCCAAGTATGAACACAAAATTACCCAAATAGTTTGTGAACGGGATATTTTAAAGCTAATTTGGTATTTTTAGGCCAAGTACGTGAGTGAATGAATGAATGAAGGATTTGAAGGATTTTACTTTTCAAACATATCTACTGTTTCTGTAGATTGTGAATAAAGATATGAAAACAATTCTTTCTACCATCATGCATTAAAAATAAGTTTCATTATATAAACAATTTGAATATTATTAGAAAACTGTTGGTAGAAAAGTAATATTATTATACAAAAAAAGCATATGGATAAAACAAAGTTCAAATGCACAAAATACATTTCAAAGTGCTGTTTTGAAAGTCTGAATTTAATTTTTCATGGAAAAATATCTATTATTGAATGAAAACACCAATAATTTAAAAAATAACATTCTATACAAATTTTAAAAGTGATGATGAAAGACACAGTGCAATTTCACAGCAACATTGTCAAGTTATTTTATGCAAATTAACACAATACAGCCTATGGCATGCAAAGGATATCAATGAATTCAGGTCACATTGAACAAAAGTCAGTGGAAAATTTGTTAAACAATGTTACTTTATTATTATTCTGCTGAGCGGTCGACACAGAACCAATGGTAATTCCAAAAGAAGAAGAAAGCTTCGGAAGAAAAGCCTCGTACACGCCGGCTATGAAGCAAGCACAAACGGTTAGTACTTTCCTGTATCATTTAGTTATGCGAAATATTTTATGTTTATAATTTGTCTGCTTAAATAAATAAAATAATTGAGATTTAACAGTAATAAAATTGCCATTTTAATTTTAGAACCGAAATAAAATTCATTATGATCAAAACGCAAACATTAATAGCAGGTACATGTGGTGAACATGCTGATTAAGAATTTTATTTCTACTTTATTCGATCCATTTCAGCAGAGATTCATCTAGAATAGCTCCATCGCATAGATCTTCAAGGAAAAAATGCATCATTTTTGCTTTGTACATAATTTTAGTCCTTCTACTCATCATTTTGGCCATTGTTCTTCCTCTTAATTTGACCAGCGAAGATAATCCGTATGCTCAATTATTATTCGAGAACGACAGTACGTGTTTCTAGCTATTGTTTGCTTTTCTTACAATTTTTAATGTAGTATATATTGTTTCAGTAACACTCAATGGCAGTGTGATGATACATCTTGCTAATCAATCGAAGCCGGTTAATGCATCCTTGATTGAGAAAATAGAATTATTCTGCTATGAACAATTTAACTCATCAGATCCATGTTTTGCTAATTTCAGCACAGTGGAATACGCAACTGATTATTTCATACCAATGGTAACGTTGAAAATTATTTGCATGTGTATTTTTCACCATTATGAAATGTATTCATTACTACCTGAATTCACTTAATGCACTGTAAGTTCAATTATTTTAAAATTATTACCTGGATGATAATTTTTTTTCTTTATTTTCACTTCATTAACAAACATTATGAATGTAAAATATTGAAAATTCAACTGAATAGTCTTTTTCGATGATTTAGTTGACAAATTCAGTCGTGAATACTAAGTTTTGTGAACAATTTGACTGTCATCTCGATACAGTAGAACATGTAGCGTAAGTTTAACAACAGAAAAATCGTTTTTTGTTGAAATTGTCTCATTTGATTTTACAGAATAGACGAAGAGAATGTCAACTTTGACTTTGCTGTACACTTGAAATTGAACGGAACCAAGTTCAGTGACTTCCTAAGCATGTCCACGTCTGAATTTATGAAAAATGTAATCTCAAATTTTGAAAAGATTCTCGACAACCCTTTTCGTGATTACCACAAGAACATAACTATAGGTAGGTAGATTTTGAAAATTGTTTCTGGTCAATCCGTTAGCGTTGAATCGAGAGAATACGTTTCATAAATGTATTTTTAGTACTGGAATTGAAGCAGATCTGTCAAATTTTCAATATTGACTGCGCGAAATTATTCTTGGAAAATATATACAGTTCAGCCAGTTTGAAAAAAGGTAACTTCAACAAAACGAAATATTCAGTTTTGAAAAGAATGATTAATTTTCAAGTCCAGAATTGATTGTTCAATATTTTCAAATTTAGAAGATGATAAAAGTGCAACATTTATAATGGATTGGATGTCCCAGTTCAGGCCACCTGTAGCATATAAAGTTTGTGAAGAAGCTAGCGGATTTGTGTGCAGAAGTGATGTAAGAAGTTTTAATGGAAAAATAAAGCAAACAACAACAAGTATCTTTTCTATTAGGGAAAGCGTATTCGTCAAAGCAAAGTTTGCGACGGAATAAAGCATTGCCAGGACGGAAGCGACGAACAAGCATGTGAAAGTAGAGTTTTCATTTTTGTTCAATTTTTTTCAATTTCTCATGCAAGCATCAACCGTTTTTCAAGAATGCCAAACTGCTTACTCGTGTATAAATAAAGATGGCAGTTTAACATGTGTCAGGGGTAAGCAAGTTTGTGATGGACAACATGAGTGTCATCTTCGGGGTTTGGAATTCTCAAAAGTGTGCAACACGCCAAGTACAAACAGTATCAGAACAGTTGAATTATATAGTGGTGAATAATGGATGCAAATTTCAGAAAATGACTGCAAATCCCCTTTGTATTTCCCGTGTGCAGATTCTTCGATTTGTATACCAAAAGAATGGGTCTGCGATGGCGAGGAGCACTGTCCAAATGGAGACGATGAATCCCCTATCTGTGAAAAAGATGGTAAATATCTGTTAATTGTTAATTATCTGCATTAAAGTTTTTTCCTTCAGTTCAGAAATTTCTTTTCTAGAATGTAATAACAATGCCCATTGGTGCAACGGTCGCTGTATCGCTCAGTGGAAATTGTGTGATGGTATTAACGACTGTCATGACAAATCTGATGAAATGAATTGCACTTGTGAACGTATGAATTTGTAATTATTGCGAGCCATTTATTCAATTATACACATCTCATTTGCTATTATGCAAATTTTTAAAATAATATATATTATGGAAGAGGAAGAAATCACAAGTGACATTGAAATTGATTGGGAATTTTAATTTTTTAGAATGCTCAGGTGATGGGGTATTGTTATGCAGCGGGCCGGTTGGTCAGTGTATACTTGAAAATCGTATTTGTGACGGTCGCGCAGATTGCCCAAATGAGGAAGATGAAAGTGGTTGCCCGGGATGTAAATAATTTGGTATTACAAGTGAATATTTTATTGGTTATTTTAAAATTATTACAATTTTCAGGGTGCCTTATAGAGGAAGAAGAGCCAGCAAAAATTACTTGCAGTAGTAATTCTGACCACGTGAGTTGCAAAAGTTGCAATATTGAAAATCAATTCCAATGCGGAAATGGTCTGTGCATCAATCGCACTGAGGTAATGTTGCAATATGAAGAAAATAATTTCTGATCAGATTCTTATTTAGTAAACTTCTGAAATGCAGATGTTTGATTTGGTGTTTAATAATTTTTAATTTTTCACGACAGATGTGTGATAATAAAAGAGATTGTGATGACGGCTCAGATGAAGATGACAAACTCTGCTCCTGCGACAATTCGGATGGATTTTTTTGTAAATCCAATAACGAAACAAAATTTAATAATTGCAAACCAAACAGCTTTCGCTGCGATGGATTTGCTGACTGCGAAGGGTGAGTGGAAATTATAAAAACTTTGAAGGTCAATTAAAATACAAAACACTTGAAAATCACTTGAATTACGTTTGTATAAATTGAGCGATGTGCTTTGTTTGCAGAGGAACAGATGAAACAGATTGTGATTCCTGTTTCAATAATCCCAAAGCCTTCTACTGTAATGTAACAAGAACATGTTTGCCAGAGTCTTCCCGTTGCGACGGTGAAGTAGATTGTCCTGACTACAGTGATGAAGATTTTTGCAGTTGTTCTGGTAAATTTAAATATTTTAGGTCCACTGAAAATCGAATTCTGTGATCTGATCTGTTTTCACCGTTTCAGTTTGCAAAAGTCAAAAGCACAGCACCTACATGTGCCGAGAGCGTAATCGCTGCTTGCGTGCAGAATACGCGTGCAATCCATCGTCAAAATACCATTGTCCGGGTGAACCCAGTGAAGATATGATACTTTGTCCACCGGCTTGGAAGCCACTTGGAGTTTAAGATAAAAAACGTGAACATTTTCAAAATTTCTGATCGATCTGCATGACCAGTAGTTTGATTTTTGCTTTCTCCAGTTGTATTCATATTCTCTTTGTTCTTGCAAACGTTCATTCTAATTTTCATTGCATTAATCGTTGCATTTTTCCAACTAAGCGAGTCACGTAATGTTTTCAGCACTTTGTTTTCAAATGGATAGATAAATCTGTTTGTGTCGTTGTAAATAAATTTCATAATTACACCCACTTGGATGAGTCGGTATAAAGGTATGCAGAATGTTAAAATTTCATTATCCACTGCTTATGCGTTACGTAATAATAATGTTGGAAAATTCAATAAACTACGCGAACAACAACAAATTCACCCGGTCGATTTTCTTGTTTAACCTCATCTATCGGAGATTCACATCATAAGCTAATCAGAAAATTCTGCTGCTAATCCTTAAACTTTTTGCACTACACTGAATAAATAAATGCATGTTATCAAATAAAAGAAAAAATACACAACAATAAGAATGTGTCAATATTGCATTGGGTTTAAACAATGTGCTAGTAGACAAGTACGAACGAGAGTAATGGAAATGAGAAAAAAATTATTTCATTGAATACCTGTGAATGATAAACTGCCCAAACAACAACAACAACGTAAGAATTTAAGCGACAATTTAGTCTTGAAGATCAATAATCAGAATACCGTGTTACTCCGCGACAATTGTAAAGTTAATTGTTTCAAAATATTATAAAATACGGTTGGTATTTATTATTAATTCATTTTCATCGATTAGGTGCGTGTATTTTTTACTTTTCCTATCAACTGTTCAACAATACTGACGGAGAATGAGAATTTCTTTGTTTTTCATTCCCAACTTTTCCACTAGCCGAAGCTTACGCTTGTTGTCATCAGAGTTCAATTCATAGTTAAATGTGAAATGTTGCATTGTTGAGATTGAAAATCAATCAATCTGGACACTCAATTAACCTCAGCATAGTTGAATTGTTCAAATTTCCACCTCCACTTTTTGCCACTTCAGTACAACTTTTGCCAGCATTAATGATGCAACATTAACTCGAATGCTTTTCTCGAGAATGCGAACGAATATTGGAACGGACACAGACACGTTCGTTCATCAATCAAAAACTGACAAGCAGTGATATTTCACAAATTATGCTCATCAAAATCAAAGCAGCTAAACTGATCAATGTTCTCAAATCTACCAAATTTTTCCATTTGAATACAGTTTGAAATACAAAAATTGAATCCACCAACTATTTTCTCCGTTCTATACATTTTTCAAAATCCATTCCTCTCATTTCTATTGTTCAATTTACAAATGACGTGAAAAGCATGAAATTCAAAAAAAAGTACCATATATAAATGTATTTTTTGTTTGAATTTTTTTGTACCAAAAAGTTTAATTTTTGAAATGAATCAAAATTTGTATTGAAGTGAAATAAATTGACGCAGTTGTTCTCAGTTAAAGAGGTAACAAACTACCAATTGGAAAAGTGATCGTCAAGTAAATTTGAAACGATCGTCATACTATCTTTACCCGAAAGCATTGATGCATCGAAATTGAGAAGAAAATTTTTATGAAAAAAACAATTTGAAGTGAGAAACATTTGTGGTCAATGAGAAATTAATCATTTTCGACGTTAATTTTTCTTATTTGAATCGAAATGTTTCCGACAATTTTGACCAATCGAAAACGGCTCAAAGTAACAATTGAATAATAATGAATTTAATTGATCGTGTCAATTTTGATGAAGCATCACTTTTTGCAACAGTTCAACCTGCTCAGTTTGATTATCATAAATTTCTACTCCATACGCCCAGTGTTGTTGAGATGTTTGGTTGATTGTTCGGTTGTGTTGTGCTTAACTGAACAGCTTGAAGAAAATCAATAAAATCGCTACGATTTGACGGTTCGCCTGTAAGCTGCTTGCTGTTCGCCGGCTTATTTGCCGCCTGCTTGTCAAGCTATAAGCCATCTTGCATCGTATTACTTGCTTTCTGGAAAAATGAGAGATTCTCATGCCGTTGTCAATTAGCGCAAAAGCCAATGCCATCACAGCTACGCTTACGCGTGTTTAGCTATCACGTTGCTGTTGTTGTTGTTGTTGTTGTTACGGTGTTGTCGATGGTTTCCTAGCTGCGGGATCCTAGCGAGAATTATTTCTTGAAATTTCAAAAATGAACCTTCAAATTTTTTCAATTTTACAGTTTTCTTCTCGTTACGTATTAAATTTGCTTGTATTTATTTATCGTCGATTCGATTCATAACTTGTGATTTTTGTTGTTTGTTGGAAAAAAAAACAAAAAACACAAGCATTTTAGATATAAATCGAAAAAATATATAAATGCATATATTAAATGTACACGTGGTGCGTGCGTGCGTGCTTGTGTATGTGTACACGCGTCAGTTGTGAAAAGATAGACAGAGAAGTTTGTGGAAGGAAGAACAGTTGGTGCTTTTTCAGTCTGCCTAGCTGGAAGCTGCAGAGCAGCTGCTTCATGTCGTCATTGACAGTTGCTATTAGCATGCACAGACGGCCAAAGCGACCATTGTGAGTGCAGAGAGAGGAAGTGGAGAGAAAAAGCGAAAGAAGAAATTGAATAGTGAACGAGCAAAAACGAGCCAGTCTGAAATATATTTGTTCAGTTGGGAAGTTGATCATCGGCATGGTGCCGGCGCGGGCCGTCGTCGCTTTGCTTTCAACGTATGCGGATAGGATGTTTTGCCAATCATTCTGCAGACTCATTGCGCAATGGTCACAGAATTTCGCGTTTTTTTTTGGTTTCTCCCTTTACATCTATATATATTTTTTATGTCGTTTTTTGTCCTGCTTATCACACATGCTTACAAACGATTTGATTTGAGGAACGACTATTCCACCAGTATCAGGATGATGCACCAGTCGTTGTACGGTGCCCTTTGCGCTGCAGATCCTCTCAGTGCTATGGCCGCTTTGATGGACCCACTGTTGGCGAACAAAGATACAACTTTTACCAAAATTTTCGTCGGTGGTCTGCCCTACCACACCAACGACAGAACACTGCGCGAACATTTCGAACAATATGGCGAAATTGAAGAAGCGGTCGTCATAACTGACCGTCAGACGGGAAAAAGCCGCGGCTACGGATTCGTAAGTATTCATTAACGCTCTGTTCACATTTTTTTTCTCCTTTCAAAAATCTACATAATAATATGTCAACAAGTTGCATAAGCATAATAAGACTTGTTTACTGCCCGTGTCCGGGATATTTGCTCAACTGTACCTTTTCAATGGGGCCCATTTGTATTGTTCCCAACCGCCCCGCCCTCGTTTGCATGTGAGAACATTCTCTTCCGTTCTGAAGCGCACAACAAAGCAGCAGAATGCTGTTTTCGTTTTTCCTCGACGCTCATTTTTCATCTCTTCTTCAATGCTAACGCTGCCGCCAACGTACAATTTACTTCCAACCGTCGCTTCTACTGCCGCCTTGCATGTATGTTTTCCATGCAATTCGGAGTCGAATCTAATCGACTTGCTGCTGCTGTTGCTTTTTCAATTCGACGCAAAAGTTACATTCACAGACAATTTAAAAAGCGGCCCCTCTTAGCACATAATGTTTTATCGTTGCCGTAGTTTAATGCGTTGAACACTAAAACTGCAACTTTTTCTAAATCGTCGTCGTCAATTCATCCCCGGCCACATGTGGCTAATCGTAATAAAATTACCATTGTTGTGTGGGAAAGTTTCAGAATAATTAATTTTGCATAATTCAATGAATTAAAACAGTTTCGAAGAAAGAAAAAGATAAAAAAATTGACAAACGATTCACCGACTTTATCCCTTTCAACAATCGAACAAAATTGTGTAAAACTGTTACTTACTGTTTGTCGATTTATAGCACGCAGCGATGAATGGTTCTTCTGAATCAGCTTTTCCATATTAAAAAGCTAAAAAAAATAATAATTTTAATAAAAAGTTTATAGTTTCAAAAAATAATAAAAAAATTCAGTACAAACTGATTTATTGTTATTACTTTAGGTGACAATGAAGGATCGACCATCGGCAGAGCGAGCTTGTAAAGAACCGAATCCAATCATCGATGGCCGTAAAGCTAATGTCAACTTGGCTTATCTTGGTGCAAAACCGAGAAACAATCTTCATTTGGGTATGCTCTCATAAGAAAAACCTGTTTATAATGAATAAAACTTCTATTATTGTTACTGTTCAAATGGGTGTATATTGTAATGAAATTGAAAATCAAGTCTTAATTAATTAATTGTATGGTAATTTTTTGGCAAAAGTTTTTCAACGGATAATATTTACTGTTATGAAATTCATTTTAAACCCCAGTTTTGCAATTAAAGTAAAATCGACAGACTTTGTGTATTCTTTTGTTGCAAGTATAGCTAAAACAAATACACCCAACTTCTATGACATTCAAAGCGAAATGTTCTTTTTGATTTATCCAATTCATTTATTTACAGGGTTTCCTTTGCCGTTGCCTCAAGCTGCTGCGGCCATGCCGACATTGTTTCCAGCAAACCGCTTGGGGTAAGTTTAAACATGCTAATTCTATCCTGATCTAATGGAATACGCGTCACATTTTGAATTTTTTACATTAGGACCACACTAAAACAGTATATCCTTCTCCAAGATGTATCTTAGACCGGTAAATTTGCAATTTTGTGTGGCGCCGTTCGTTCTGTAGTAGTATTTTATGCTAGTTGATGTTTTTATTTTGTTTTATTTTTATTTTTTGGTGAGCTTTTTTTCCTCATTGTCGTCGTCTTTATTTTCATGTCATGTATATTATATAGTTGTTTTGTGCAGTTGTATGCGTTGAGACACACACAAACACAAACACACACGCACACACGTCTGCTTTTGTCACGTTTATTGTCGAATTTGAAGTTTTTGTGTGGTTTGAGTAACTACTTTTCTCACCATTTGCGTTTAATCAATTAATTAATTAATTAATTAGATGAATCAGTTTTTGAAAGGTGATTGTGCATATATGGCAGGCCCTGTTTCATAGGAGCCGTTTGCGGTGTTTGCTTGTTTTGTGTTTTATTGTTTAACTGTTGATTTTGCTTTTAATCGATAATAAGATGCTGCTTTTTGCTGGCTTTCGCCAAGCTTGACGTTCGTCACTCTTTTTCTTGATAGTTGTTGTCAATGTGCTGCTGGTGCTGCTGCTGCTGACTTATTCGCATTTGGCATGCAGGATTTGGCGAGTTGTTGCGAGTTCTAGGTGTCTGTCTCAATCTCCCCCTTTGTTTCCCGTTGGCATCTAGCAACTTGTTATATAATTGTCAGATCCAACGGCACATCTGTACTATCAAGCATTCAAGCTCGCAACCGCAATTTTTGTATAGCTTTGATGCAGCGGTGATTTGCATTAAAAAATTTTTTTCAAAGACACCCACAGCAAGTGAAAAGCAGCAAAAATCTCACGTGGATATTTCCCTGTTGGTTCAGCCTGTTGTGCTGTTGGTTGATATGACGAAAAAACGACCAACTGAAAAGAAGTGAATATGAATGATTGACTGATTGATTGTGCTGTGTGGGGCAGCTGCTGGTTAAATTTTTCTGAAACTGCATTTTATCTGTCTTTCCAACATTTCTCACTTTCAACCTACGCCACACAAGTGATCATATATATTATAGCTGCTTGCGTTGTGCACACAAAGTCACTATCGCTCAAATAACCATCACCAAGTAATTTGCTGTAATTTCTGTTTGCAAACGCTTTTTATGAGCGGTTAGTTTTTGCTTTCTTAAAAAAGCCACCTTTACTACACTATAAAGCATCAGTATTGTAAAACATTCGCTTCAGCTATTATCCGAACGTCATTAGCATTCGGTTTTTTACATTATACTGTTATTAGTTGCGTTTCTTTCTGTAGATAATTTTTTGTTATGTTTTAAAAGTGTGTAGTTTTATTGAAAATTTAAAAATTATTCTCAATTTTTCAATTTCAATTTACGACAATAACCATTCTGTAGAATAAGAGAAATCAAGTTCAAATATTTATTAGCGGTAAACTTTGAGTTTGAAATTTGTTTGTGCATTGGTTGCACTTTAATGTTCATGTTTCTTTTTTATCTTTAATAAGTGCGTTTCAAAATTATTTATTAGTTTATTCTGTTTTTATTGTTTTGTTATGCAGTGGAGTTTCGTTTTCATTTTTTGAAATAATGATATTTCCAATGGAACAGTGGTTTTTGTTTTTTTCTACATTTTTTAGACTTCAACAGATTTATTATCCAACATCGCAGTTGATTGCATCTCCGGCTGGTTTGATTTTGCCGCAGCTTGCTTCATCCGCAACACCATCAGCCGCCGCCCAGCATGCTGGTTTGTATTCGGATTACAACAGTGTAGCGGCTGTTGCAGCGGCGGCAGCGGCGGCCGCTTCATACGCTCCAAACGCAAATGCAGGATCTTTGGGAAATCAGTATCCCCCGGTTCCGGGTGATCCGTACGCGTACGCAGCACTAGCGGCCGCGTATGGTCTTGTTCCAGGGGTTGGACAGAGTGCCACCGCGTTTCCACCGGCGACCAACGGCAACAGCAACGGTAGCAACGGTATTGGTGGTAGTGGTGGTGGAGGTGGGCCATTTGGGGTTGGTTCGGCTGCGTCTGTACTCCAGCAAGTGTCTGCCAGCCAAATAGCTTCTGCTAGTGGTGGTGGTTCGGCTACAATGACCGCCTCAGCAGTGGTTAATGCGTACAGCAGTAGCAGCGCATCTTCCAGTGCAAGTGCGTTGCAATCGGCAGCAATTGCTGCTTTCGAACGTCAGTGAAGTAATAATAATAATAATGATAATAATAATAATAATAAGAGTAAAAGTAAGAATGAGCATTTTTTTCTTTCCAATGTCATTATAATGCATGTTTTATATGTATTCGTTTCCGTTCACAGTGATGAACTGTAATGCGAAATCATCTAACCAATAAAGAAAAAGACAACAAAAAAGAATACAACATGCAAGGAAAATAAATAAATAAATTTATATTTGAAAATTATTTTGTTTGTTTATGTTTTCCTTTGACAGAAAGTAGTTGACAAGCAAAGTTTTATGATGTACGGTGGTGGTTCCAACAGTTTCGAAGGAATGGTTTATCGAAGGTATTGTTTATATATATAATATGCAAAGCGGTCTTTTATAAAATTACGACGTGTGTGAAAAACGAAATTCTTGTGTTGTTTTTTAATAATTATTAACAAGACTATAGAAATGAAAAGCATACGATGAAATGAAAAATGCAATAGAACCTCGCATTTATAACTTTTACGTTCGCCAACGTGGCATGTTGAACGTGGCGACCCGAGATTGAAAAATAGAAAAAAGAAGATGATATAGAACGAAGAAAAGAGCCAAACTGAAATGATAAAATAAAATGAATGGATGGAAGTCCTTGCTAAGGACAATCCGTTGGAATGTACGGTATGTAGATTCATCGGCGAGAGGAGGAGAAAGAAAGAAAAAAAACATTGCTACGAATGATACGCTACCGCATACTACATCCATGCATAGTTGTTCGCTTTCTCACTTTCTCCTCTCTAAAAACTACTTTATATATATATACATATATAAATATAAATACGTGGTACATGCATGCATGTATATAATATATGTATGCATGCATGCATGTAGTTATTTATGTACAGTGATAGTGGCCGGACGGCAAAAATTAACAAACAAACGCCAGCCACTGTTCCAACAATAAAACAGATAAAAGTATGGAATTAAGAAGTGGAGTGGAATCCATTGTCGGTTTTCCTTGGTTGTTTGCTTTTGCTTATTTTTTTTTCAACAGACAATGTTCAAAGTTCGCCATTAACGATGAGCTTGGGCCGGATATCATTGTCCACCGGAGCGGTGTCCTGTTGCATGCGAGAACCGTAATTGACCAGCATCTCCGTAAGCAAACCTTTGGACACGTGACCGCTAAGCATCTTGTAATATAAGTACTGTTCGCCGCGCAGACCGAGTGATCTAAAGCAGCAGTAAACAAATAAGTAAAGCAAATTTTAAATAGATAAAAGATTTGCTATTTCTCCGTTTCAACCAACCTCATCTTTTCCATGCAATTCTGAAACTGAACCGGAATTTCGGATGTATTGCCATCCTGTACCATTGAACGACGATACTCGAGCCAAGCTTCTCGAATTCGCTGTCGCCCTTCTATTACCAACGCTTTGTTGCGTAATTTCGAATAATCTTCAAGAAAGAAAAAACAAAATTACAAATCAATTAATTAATTCACTTGCAGTAAAATCAAAAAATCATTTATTTACTTGGATTTAATAAAATCAAATATTTTATTGCCACATAATCGTAACGATCAAAACCAATAGCATTCAGCTGATTACACAGCTTGTCCCATTCAGATCTGCCTTCGGTCAAGGCTAGAAGGGCAACTGAGGTCGCCTTGAGCCTTAAAATTAAAAACTCAGCTATAATAAATTATGAAAAATACATCGAATATATATATGCATATATATATAACTAGATTGTTTGTGTGGAAATGAGCATTTAAGTTAAAAGTTCAGTATCTACAAAACCTGTATGCATGTACATCGTCATCAGAGTGATGTAATGACGAAGGTCAAAGTCACACACACACACACACTGATTGCTCCTATTAGCAAACAGGAACTACGGAAGTGTTTATGGCCTTGATGGATATGAAAATTGTTAGCTCATTGTCAAAGAGCTTCGATTTTCCATTAACCAACAACAACTACAAGGTCGATGGAGAAATAACGTATGTCAGTTTTCTTGTTTATCGCTTTTCAAAAAAGTTGATCGCTCGGTTCAATTCACTTTTATGAGAGGAAAAAATTTACATATGTAAATAAATAATAAACATTTTCCCCAAACCTTGACATGGATTTGGTAAACATTCCTGGAATTAATAAACCGCACTGCTTTGAATTGATAATATCTACAGCAGTGCTGTCGAAGAAGTCGGAAAAGAAAAGTTACATTCGAGAATAGCAAGCAAGCAACAACAACAACAAAAAAGACCTTGAACAACCTTCACGGTAAAATAGGGTAAAATGATGAGGAAAAGATTTTAAAAAAGTAAAATAATAAAACTGACAGATTAAAATTTCAATCTTACCTGTGTCCAGTTTTGAACGACACCGTATCAGGAAGTTTTCCTTGCAGTCGATAGTATGTAAAATCCAGTACGTGCAGTTCCGCCCATACAGACTGCAGCAATAGCATTTGATCATCAAGCTGCAAAAAAATGAAAATAATTTTTTTCTTAAAAAACGTAACAGATGCTTATTAATATGCAAAAACACGAAATAAATTAATAAACAGTTTCCCTTGGAAAACACAACAACAGTATGACGACGACGCCAGCTGATAGGTCAGGGACGTCGGACGATGGACTGGACCAGCTGTGTGTTTACTAGTAAACAAACCATTGCGTGGTGACCAATATTCCCCCCGGGGATGATGAAGTCGTGAGAATGGAAACAACTCCCATCAAACAGCAGCAAATAAGCCGACGACCACAACACATGCATATATATACACACACGTGTTTAACCTTACTCGGTCAACGTGATCATGATGGTCATCATGTGCATTATACAAATGTCGATGATAAATAAGCATCATCACATCGACGCTGCACGTGACAATGTAAAAAAGCTCAAATTAGAAAAAAACAGATCCCCCTCAACAAAAAGTTTCACTCTAATTACTTACTACTTACTGTTCTACAAACAATAGATACGATGAAAATGAATAATGATAATTGAAAAGGAAGTTCAATTTGTCAAATATTAGACGAATTTGTTGTAAAAATTAGTTCAATAATAATAATAATAATAATAATAATGAATAAATCGATAATAAATAATAAGAAGAAAACTCACAGTGAGCTCTTTGAAATGTGGACTGCTTTTGGCCCATTCGACTTGTTTGAACAATTCTTGATCAACGCATTGACAAACAGCCGAAAAAGAATCGGCTTGGGTTTGCTTGTCACAGGCTTCATCCATGTCGTACTGCCAGGCTGGTGAATCGCATACCGATTGGGATAACTGTTCGAGGAGTTCACAGACAATCGGCGACGTGGGCGCCGGACGACGGTCCGGGTGAGGGGCGATGTTCGCCGCCGCCGCCGCGGCCGCGGCTAACGAGAAGCCGTGGACGGCAGCGTAGGTGGGCGTGCCCGGCTGTCCGGTGGTCGCATAACCTGGACCGAGATTCATTTGAAAAGCTTTGCTTGTTGGTATTGGACAAAGCGGCAAAGCGGCACCGTTTCCCAGACAAGGTTCGTACGTGGCGGACCGAGATTTCGCGTAACCAGCGTACGGCGTGCTGGACGGTGGTTGGGCGGTGAGCATGGCGCCCCGACTGGGCAAAAAGCCGTTCTCTCCGTAAGCGGCCACGTTGGCGTAGTCGCCGAAGCCCAGTGTGCTCAACGCGGCCGTGCCGAAACCGTGGTCAGGATCGAATGGAACCGGATCGCTGGCTTTCAGACCTTCTTGTTTCACACCGTTCAGATTACAATAGTTGCCGGTCGTCGCAGCCAACGTCGCACTCTGACCGGTACTACAGGCGGTGGCCGGCCACGTTCTCAGCTCTTCCAAACATCCCGCACTCAACAGCGCGGCAACGTTGTCACAGTTTGGTACATAGCTGACCGCTTGCAACGGTGCAACGTTTCCACTCTGACCAAAATAATCACTTGCCGACGGCACTAGTGTCGTTGCCGATTGTTGCTGTTGTTGTTGTGCCGCTAGCTGAGATTGGTAAAATCCATTTGGTGGAGAATGGGTGGATGAAGATAAAGTTGGACTTTGAACATTCTGTTCGTAAACAACCGACGAACATCTGTACGGGCTGAGCTTGTCAGCAGAGCACATGGACTTTTCCGCACCCAGCGGTGAACTGCTAGTAACCAGCTGATCTTGATGACGCACAACATGCTGGTGAGGCAGACCGTTGTTGCCGGTGAACTGCAACGAAGAACCATTCGCACCGTTGGAACCGTCCAAACCAATCCTCTGGTACGCTTGCATTCGTCTGGCTCGATCCCGCTTGTACATGGAACCGAACTTGTTACGTCCACCTCGCATTCGATCCTCTCGAACGGCTAAAAAATAATTATTAAATCAAAATAAACATTAAAAACTTGAAATAAATAAAAGCATTACAAACATGATCGAGAAAAAAGATTTTCTACCAA
This sequence comes from Trichinella spiralis, assembly GCF_000181795.1. Lineage (NCBI taxonomy): Eukaryota > Metazoa > Nematoda > Enoplea > Trichinellida > Trichinellidae > Trichinella > Trichinella spiralis. The sequence continues at coordinate 3,231,704 of NW_003526944.1, forward strand.
TAAATTAAATGAATTCTTCCACTTGAAAAAATTCATCTCAACCCCTCCGATTTGAACATTTTTCAACAACCAAGCAAGCAAGAAAGCAACTTGCATATTCTCTTCTGGTCCAGTTTTTCAAATCAATCCGGCTTCATCAATTCAGGTGAACTGAACAATTTTCAAAGAAACGATACTGGCAATAAATTAATTATGATCAACAGTAAGAAGAACTGGATTTTTACTGTCTTCAAAAGCCAGGTGCCAGTCCAAAAGTACAACAATAGCATTATATAACGTATAGCCAAATTATTCCCATATTCTTCTTTTTCATTCATCAAAACATGCTTATTTGAATATTCACCGACAAAATCACTTTTGTAATCAAGTTTCGGTTTGTTTATTTCCAAGAAAACCCACCACATGTCATTTCAATTTGAAAATATGATCATTTTTCATGAAATTATGATTTATTTCCCCCCCCCTCCTACCCCACTGGTCCTCCCAACTCGATTTGATCCCAAAAATTGATAATATGACAATTATTTTGAAAAAAAAAGAATTTGTACTCTCAGAAAATCATTGTCGTTGTCGACAAATCAGTAGAATGATAATGAGAAAATGATATTTCTATAAAAAAAAGCTGATAAATTTCAACAATTGGACTATTGTTCTTCTGTTTTTGCTTATATCGTAGAATGAATGGCGGGAAAAAAAGTTCAACATTGGTCGACCTTATAATATGGTGCAATGCGTGCACATATTTGGATGATATTGTCAATTTTGGAAAAATGTCCGTGTTGTTGTCTTTTCACAAAAGGATGCTACTGTACAAAATGATGACCCTTGTCCACGCGTCGAGACAGTAGCACTGTCTCGAAGCCGTGGCGTGTATAGACGGATTTGAGACGGGTCAGGGTTATCACGGGTCATTGGGCCATCGAAAGTGCATTTTCGGTACAAGGTCGCCAGTGATAAACAGGAACTGACGAACGCGTTGGCGTTGGACCGGCTCCAGTTGCGCGATGGCTAAACAAAAAGCCACCGCCGACCGTTGGTCAGTGGAAAGTTGATGGCGCGGGAACGTCAGTTGCGCCGGATGCGGTCAGAATCGTTAATGGCCTGCGGTCACAAAGGCCATGTCGGGACGGATACGAAACCAGACGCGCCTGACAATCCCATAAATTCCGTGAGGTCCTTCGTGAAGAAAAGCCTTCGGGTCAAAAGTTCACCTAACGCACGCTTTGAAATTGAGCTTCACAATTCTTTTTATATTCATTTGCATGTTTATTAATTATTTATATTCGGTTGTTGTTTGCAACGCGAATTCGCACAACAATTACATATGACCGTCGAACTTTTATACAAGTCGTTCAAAAGAAAGAAAACAAAAAAGTGACCAATAATCAAGCAGACAAATTGGTTAATAAAATTCAGTCATATATACATATTTGTACAAAAGAAAGAGAAATTGAAATGATAAATAAAGCAATCATGCAATAAGTAATAAAGAAAAGCAAAAAAAAACTAGTACAATTGTGACATTTCATCCCTTCACGACAACTGCAGCGACAATTGCAAACATCCTGCCACTACTACATATGCATATATATATATATGTATATATATTTATATATTAGGGTTTTTTGTCCAAATTAAAAAAATCAGTACAAACTGAAGAAAAAATTTGAAAAAAAACTGTCACAAAAAGCAACAACAAAAAAAGCCATAAAAAAAGAATTGCATTCAGGATGATGGGCAGGCTAGTAGTAGTAGTAGTAGTGGTGATGCTTTGGGAGACAGAGAGAATGATGATTGGGAACTATTTCAACATACCCGGGGGGTTGACTACGACCCAGCTGTCTATTTCTTTGAATAGGCAAAAAACAGGCCACTACCCAATCTACCTCCAGTTTTTCAACTCTGAGACGACCGAAAAAGCAGCTGAAACGTGCACACGCACTAATGTGACTAAATTTGCCATTTCAGACCCAGAAAATTTGCCAAGCAATTCTACTGCTGGGCAAGCTCTTTTTTCTTTTTTTGGGTTACAAAAATTCTGTTCTAATATAGCAAAGAATGGACAAAAAAAGAGAATCACCCTCGTCGGTAAATGATGTGAAAAAATTAATCAATTCTGGAATGAAAAAGAAAAAAATAATGATTTTCCCATATTTCGAAAGCAAAGAACCAACAATTTGACATGCATTGAATAAATGTACTTGTGCGAACATGTACTGTATTTTTCTTTGAAAAATTAATATTCGAAAAAAAGTTAAGAATATCAAGTAAAATAAATATGCATTTTGCTTTTTCAAACGATCATTATTAGTAGAAATGCCACCATTTATGAAAAGTAGCTTGTCAGTGACTTTGATCTATGCATATCTACAAGATGTCAAATAGTACAAGTAACACGATTGGTCATTTTATCCAAACCGGTCCGATGGGTCGAAAGTTCGTTCCTAACTGACCGAACTGTACGATAAGGAAATGTCCCTTTCCATTTCTCTCACAGTACATAGATTCTTGCCAATCTTTTAAACCACTCACACCTAACTTCTTCATACAAGGATATACATATGTTTTTCAAGTAAACTCAATATCTACAATTTAATGTATACAAATATGGTAGTAATAATTTGTATAATATTTCAATTTTTGCTAATTTCAATAAAAAGGGAAAGTTTTGAAATAGGACGAAGCTGGCCAACTTTTACCAGCAGTCAGCTGGTCACGTGTCATTTCAATTTCCCATCTTATTCTTATTATTCTATACGCTATTAGCAATTGACGGTTGTTTTAATCGAAAATTGAGGGAAACTTTTTCCACGAGCTTCTGCATGTGGATATGAAAAATTCCACTGCTTTCAATAATTTGCGGCTCATTTTCTCAGAAAATTTTGCCAATATTACAAAGAACGATTGACCCGACGTCGGCTGCGGTGGCCCACTTTCACCACTTTGCCAGACGTGCCTATACACGCATGCTCCTATGCTCGGTCGAGGAAGGGACAGTTGAGAGAAAAAAAAACTTTTTTTTTGGAGATGATATAAAAATTATGATTTCTGTTGAAAAAATTCATAATGAAAATGAAATTAAAAAGAAATTTTCATACCTTCAATTTTCATGCCAACTTTGAGACACTTTTGAAAACGACAATGCGGGCAGCGTTTGCGGCATGTTTTATCAATTGGACAGTTTTGGTCAGCTGAACATTGGTATACCTGTTGGAAAAGAAGAATAATTTAATAAATGCACATGGAACGTATCTTGATGAAGTGATGAAACCTTTTTGTTTTGAACGGTACGTTTGAAGAAACCTTTGCAAGATTCACATGTGAGCAGACCGTAGTGATAGCCGGAAACTTTGTCACCACAGACGGGACAACAATCTTGTATGAATGTGGATGAAGCAGCTGAAGAAGCTGAAGAAGAAGAAGAGGCGATTTTCGCCCGACCGACGTTCAACGATTGCGGCGCCATAGGTGCAGCTGCGGCGAGCATCTTGCCGGTTACCGGCTCCAAAGTTGCAGTACAGTTAGCATTGCAGTCCGCCTGCAAGCAAGTGATAAAATAATATCTGTCGATTTTTGATGAAGATTTGTTAATTAATACATGTGAATGGAATTGTTAAAGGAGAAAATTGTATAAACGTTGTTGTTGAGTAACAGATGAGCGACAAATACAAAAATAGAAGAGAGAGCGGGAGAGAGAGAGAGAGCACGCGAGAGACAGAGAAAGCAAGATAGCAAATGAGATAGAGAGAGAGAGAGCGAGAGAGAGAAAAAAGGAGAGCAAGAATCAGACCCACCGGTCGGTAGGCAAAGTGCCGAAACACGTCAGTACGTATCACACCTGTCTGTCAAAGGCGGGCCCAGCAGCTACTAGTTGCCGCCGTACGGGAACCGCGATGTCGCCACATAATTGGCCAATCAGAGTTGACCGACTGGCTCAAGTTGACCAATCAGTATTGACAGCGGATCGTCGCCCTCCCCGGGGGTGCCCCAGCTCGCAATTGTCAATCAACCGCCCGGCAATTCGCGGTTGTTGCGCAAGGACGGTCAGGGTCGACATCTGCAAACCGTTTCCTCATCCCTTACCTACATACTAGGTGCTTTAAGTTTTTGAATGATGAAAGAGGAAATGAAGAAGAAGAAAAAAAAACACATTACACGCACACACACATTTACATGCATAAATGTATACACACGTATTTGTAGGCACACACACACACACATACACATATATGTATATACACAGTGCATACTATAAACTGCACAAATGTGCATACTAACGTGTACCCAGAGTTAGAGGTGCGTGCGCACAGAAAAAATATAAAAAAACAGTATGCTGCTTTTCAGTCAGCTTGATTATATGTGCAGGCCCAACGGGTGACGAACAAGACAAAGCACTGTCGTCTTTTCCAGGGTTCCAGTTTTTCTGACACACTTTGGCGTCCTGCACCCGACCAGACGATACTGGTGATTTGGCGTTTTTCACAAATTTGGCTCAGACCGGCTTTTCGAGACTGTCTCACGTGTGCAGTGGAAAAGCAAGAAGAGGCAAAGGCATACATGCAAGCATGCATGCATTGAGAAGGGGTAGAAAAAGAGAGTAAGAGATAGAGACAGGGGGAAAGGAGGGAGAAAAATTGAATAAAAAAAAGAAGAAAAAAAATTCGGTCACCCAACCAAACGTTGGTTAAAGCATTTGTTAATGCTTTCTTGATGTTTTGAACAGCGTCACCGGCCTCTAGTAGCGATGGCCTGGGAATCAGAGCGCCTTTTCGGCAATGGACAATGGCCCCACTTGAACGCGCTAGCTCAGCCGCTCAGGTCAGCTGGCTTAAACAAACCCGTCGGGCGGGGCCAATTTCGACCATGGAAAATTGCTCCGATCGATTGAAAACTATTGTCACTTGTTGTACCTGGTCCATTGATCGAATCGAGCCGTTTTATCCAGTCCAAAGTGTGTCTGTCTGGCTGTCTGTCTGTCTGTCGACCGCAATATGAATATGCAACTGAGCAATGTGATGTGAAGAACAACAATTACAATAATTATTACAATCTCGAGTTTGGTCAAAAATGGAAAAAAATTCCCACATATACAAATAGATGAACAATTGAACACATATATTTTTGATCATCATATGGAAATTTGCATTTTATAATTTTTGAAAAGTTTTCACGAAACGAAATAAAAAAGGTGAGATAATTAATCGGTGGAGAAAATGAGAAAAGCATTAAGTTTACAACTTACCCAGTGAAATTGTAGTAGAGGATCCATTAAAAATGAATTATAAGAAAAATTTTTCACCAAATAAACCAGTGATGAATAGAAAGAAATGAACTCGAACAAGCGCGAAGGTCGAAGTTGCATAAAAGAGACAGCTGACGGCTCCCTGTTGGACCCAAGAGTGAGACCATTGGGCCTGTCAAAAAATGCCCCCAAAAAGCCTGTTAAGCAGCAGATGGGCGCACTGCAGGGACCCGACGCCTCGAAACTCTGACGACCCTGAGATGTAAGGGAAAAAAACAACAACAACAACAATAATAATAGCGGTGACTATTACTCTTTTTTAAGCATACATCTAGATACGATCAAAAAGTAATCAACATGCACAACGACAACAGAAAGCGTTATATACAAATCTCTTGTAACAACATATCGCAATTTTTACCTTGTCGATGGAATATTCATTTTTGCATTTCACATTTTTGTACGCCATATTTGTAACAATACGAAAGACTTCTTCACTGAAACAAAGAATATGAAAGAATTATTAAAAGTAAGGAAATATATGCTGACAGTTATAAGCGTGTCAATTATAAAATATTCTCTGTAAACAAACTTTAAAATGTTGAGGGTGTGGACAACAGGATGAGCTATTATTATTATTATTATTGTTCGTGTAAATTGGTAAAAGTTAAAATAAAATTGATAATCATTGCAGCCAACTGAGTGGTATGGTAATTTTTGACAATCTGATTTTCCAATTTCGAAACCAATTCAAACAAGGAACTGTCGATTTGGCAATAATGATCGCATGACGCAATGCAAATTCGAGATGACGCATCATAGCGGAAATGAAGTTGAAATTTGAAAAACAAAAACAAATTATTAATTAATATTTTGAGAAAATTTAAATATATTTGGAAGCATTTCGAAAAATGCCGATTTTCCAAAAAACATAAAAATAATACAGAAATTTATCTCATTTTTCAAATTTCACAAATCTGCTTTCAGTAGTCAAGGTTGTTGCATGTTTTTTTTTTGAATTTTTCTTCCGTCAAGCAGAGTGAAGAAGAAAATGGCCAAATTCACCTTGGCCCGCTTCGAAAGCTTCCAATTACCAACAGTGCAATGCGGTTAAGCCGAGGGGTAGAAAGAAAATTTGAAAAAAAACTAATGAGTAGAGAGCTTTTCCCAAAAATTAGATTTTTCAACAATAGCAAAAAAAATTTTTGCTAGGTGAGCTAATTTTACAAACGGCCAAGTTTTCCCAGTTCCAAAATTTCTTTTTTTCCATTTTCTTGGTCACCGGACAAACGGTGGTAATTGGGCAATTTTTTTTTTCAAGTCAAAAACTACTGGCCGGAAAAAAAATGCGGGAAATTGTCCACAACGGAAGAGTTTCATAATTTGGTATGAAAAACTGAAGAAGAAAGAAATGGCAGGGGGGTAAAGGCAAAAGCGGGTCAATAGATTTGCCAGAATTGCACGCCCTGAGGAGAAGAAACTGCAACCGCACCTGGCCGAGTTAGAACATACGATACAAGAGGGTGTGGGTTTTTCATTATTCTTCTTCTTTGGCTTTTCCAATTTCATCAACTTTTTGCAAATCATCACCAGCCAGATGCTGCGGATGCTCTACTTGCCTAGCAGACGGGACAATTTGGGACGAGCAGAAAAAAATTGATTTTTTTTTCAAATTTTATTAAATTTCTCTTATTCTTCTTTTTTTTTGGGAAATTCACCACCGTCCCAGACTGTGGGGTGTGGCCGGCTTGGAAAAGCCGAATCTGTACCCTCTGCCGACACTGTCAATCATCGAATGGAACTGGAAAAAATTGGCAAAAATGTGAACTGAAAGAATGCTGAAGAAATTATACCGGAAATGATACTTTCAAACAACGGAAGTGAAAAGCAATTTGCACAAATATTGTATGAATAAGAATGCTTTCCTTTTCTACTTTGAATACATAAAAAAAGTGGACCGACGACAATCTCGACAAACACTTTTTTTAAATATGAATCTCAATTTAAATGAAATTTTACATTAAAAAAATTATTTTTAAAATATCTTACAAAATACTTTCTTCTGGTATTGATAATTTGGAGCTTGGGCACACGATCCTACTGCGATTTTCGAATTCGTTTCCCAATAAATCAATTTTATTGATCGGGCTGAAATTTTTTTCGCACTTCAACTTGAAATTCATTTCAGTGCTTCAAATAGAATTTCAAAACGATAAAATTTCAAATTTGAATTTCAAATACAATTTCAAACGTTGCACATTTGCCAACGATCACACTTGGCAGCGCTTTTCGTATCACGAACGAAACCGCAGACAGTAAAATATGGCTAATGAGGTAGTAATTATTTTTCAAAATTATTAACTTTATAAAACTTGAAATAAAAATCACTTTTTGACATTTTTTACTTTATTTAGATAAAATTATTAAAAATATACACCAGAATTGTTGATTTATTAAAATACTTTTATAGTATATATTTTCAGTTTTATGAATATACAAAATTACTTAAAAATTGAATTTATAAAATTTTTTAAATATTTAATTTGACAACATAATACACTTTTAAATTAATTTATTGATTGTTTACGCTAAATAACTGCAACTGTACAACATAGAAAGCTAATAAACAGGCTGTTTATAAAATTATATTTTCAAAATTAATTGAATTAGCTAACAATTTCATTTTAAAATTATTTTGACAATGTACAATGGCAATTTTTAAAATGTGAACTAAATTATCATCATACAGTAGAATTCAAATGGAAAAAACTTTTTCAAAACTTTCGACATTATTAAAGTATTAAAATTTGAAATATTTGTTAATAAAAAGTTATATGTGATGAATATTAAAATATTTTTTCTATATTATACGAAACGCCGTTTCTTTCCCAGAATTAATAGTTCGCGTAATGCAGGTACGTTTGTCAGTTTACAAATGACAGTAGACACATTTACACGTTAATTAGAGAAATTTCGCAAACTATTTGCAGAAAATTGCAAAAACAATATTTTATGAAATCACATAATATTTTCATTATTTACAATTGTATTTATAATATACAAAATGGTTTACTAACGCTTTGCAATTTTTTAGTACTTAAGTAAAAATAATAATTTAATTTTTACTATTTATGGACAAATATTTAAGATTTTACTCAAATTCAAAGCAATACATTTCTTAAATACAAAATAACTGGTATAATGCTTGATTTCTTTTGTTACCTTCATTATTAACACTGATAAATTGTGTAAATTGGGTAAGAGGCACGTACAAGTAAATGCGAAGCATTGTCATATTGTGTAAACAAGATATCGCATTTTATGATTACTTGAATAACATAAATACATATTTTTATAAATATATATTGGTGGACACATATCATAAAGCTATTTTTATTATTTTTTACTGTTGTGGTGAAGATAATAATCTTATAAAGCAGATTTAAGGTTGTCGTGAACTTTAAAGTTTCATTTAACTTGGATTATTATGTAAAATTAAAGTGAACGAATTTGTTTTTTCATTTTTTACTTATTAAACTCTTTTAGATTTCTTCTTGTTAAAATGTTTTTCAAGCATTGACTATGAATTAAATATTATTTGGATTTCAATAGTGCACGCTGTGCTGTTTAAAGAGTAAACACTAAAACATTATGTTGAGTAAATTAATTGTTTCTTTCTCATTTCTGTCTCTCTGTATATTTTTAAAACTTCAAAAATTTTGTTTTCACGTAATTTGCTGACTCATTGTTTAAATAACGTTTTACTACGCTTGTTAAATTTTATTCAAAATCCTACAGGAAATTTTATCATATAAGTTACTTCTTTCTGATTTAATCAATTCTCACATCAGTTTTTCAAATGTGAGTCATAAAGCGATTATCGCTTTTGCAACGCTTTGCATCATCTATTGAATTAGTCATTCAGTTTTTTTCTTGTTTCAAAGCTTTGCAATGTTGACTTATTTAGAGTCAGCCATGATTGCTCATCATTTGTTTGAAATTGCTCATCGTTTTTTACTTTTATCCGAATTACCCATTTGCATATATTTAATGCATAAATAGATAATTCCGATTTTAGAAATGTAATATAAAAAAAAAGCTATTAGGTCTGTTTGAGTGTATTTTCGCTGAAAAGTGTTATTTAAATATTAAGTATTATGTGAATAAAATAAATATTCATCTGAGTATATTTCATATTTTATAACAATATTTACATCCATTTCAAATGTCATGATTGGTAATGCAAACGTTTTGTATACTTGGACGTGAAAATCATGTTTTATTATTACAGTAATATATCTTAAATAACCGCATTCTCATGTTGGAAGTTGTTGAATGTGTGAATATTTTGTTCCAGAATTTTTACTTAACTTGTTTTGCATTAATTTGAATGCATTTTAATTGCTTTCAAAGTTTATGCAGTGCTTTTTTCATCTAAATGTCCGCCACATCCCGATCAATAAAATGCGTCGTCGTGGGCGATGGCACTGTTGGAAAAACGTGCATGCTCATCTCCTACACCACCGACTCTTTTCCGCAGGAATACGTGCCGACGGTGTAAGTAGTGCTATATTCTGCAAGGAGATGATGTTTTTATTTTTCAAGTTTTTAATTTAATACAGATATGTTGATAAAAAATTTTTTTGTTTGTAATTCATTTTATTTTCAAAATAATTCCATTAGGAAATAACCGAGCAGTATTTTATTTCAATTACAGGTTTGACAATTATTCAGCTCCTTTGACCGTGGATGGCATGACGGTAATGCTCGGTTTATGGGACACGGCTGGACAAGAAGACTACGATCGCTTGAGGCCACTTTCCTATCCTCAGGTATCTTGTGTTATAATGTTATAAAATTTTTGTCTTCACATTTCCTTCTCACGTTGTGTAAAAGTTCGCATAATTGTCGCATTAGAAATAATTACTTCTTACAATTTTATTGAAATCTCAGCAAGAGCTGCATTTAACGAGAAGACCAGTTTTTCAATTTCTGTCTAACGGAAGCATAGCTTTGGCGTCGGTTGCTTGATTAATTATTTCTCAACTCGTTTTAATCCAGTCTACACGATCTCTGATTTCTTATGCTACTTCCTTTGCACGCGTGTTGTTTGTTTGTTTGTTTATTTGTCATTATTGTTCATTTCAGACGGACGTGTTTATTTTATGCTTCAGCCTCGTGTCGCCGGTTAGTTTCGACAATGTCACTTCGAAATGGTTTCCAGAATTGCGTCACCACTGCCCGGATACGCCTATTCTTCTAGTCGGTAAGTGGAAATGCCATTGCAACAGGAAGCCAGTTTACTGCTTTGATTTTCATTTGCTAGCTTTTGATCAATTTCGTTTATGAGTAATTGAAAAATACCTCCAGTTTGAGAGCATCGAGCAATTGAGAGAGAATATGTGTTGAAGAAAATAAAATAAAATAATTTCACAATTTTTCAAATGATAATGAAATTCAGGAACAAAGCTCGACCTGAGGGATGATCAACAGATTATAAAGAATCTCGGCGATCAAGGACTGAGTCCAATTACTCGGAGTCAAGGGAACAAATTAGCGCAGAAATTGCACGCTATCAAATACATGGAATGTAGTGCATTAACGCAAGAAAATCTCAGACAGGTTTGATTTCTATACCGAATACGTAAAAATGCAAATTATTCTGTGATTTGTTTCCGCGTTGTTGTTTATTTTGCCAATTAGTTCAGGTTTTCGACGAAGCGGTTCGTGCTGTTCTCAGGCCACAGCCAGCAAAATCAAAACGCCGCTGTAGCGTGCTGTGAACGCGTGGGCGTTGTTTCTCTCTCTTTTTCCCTCTCTGCATTTTAGTAAGTATGCGCAACAAGCAAGCTCCATCATTCACTGTCAATTAGCTTTACTAATGCTAATGCAGCTTTTGTTGCTCTTTATTTAATTGCACAAGCTATTTGATTTTTTGATCAATTTTTGAGCTATCCTTTTTTCTTCATCTATATTTATATATGTTCATAAAAAAATGTTTAGTATTTGAATTCAGTCTTCACTTGTATTTTCCTTTGTTAAAGATGAAAAAAACGGATGATGAATCATCATATCCATCGTAGTAACCAACAGTCGACGGAAATGGACACGTTTTGTTTTGCGAAAAGGATGGATTAAATGATTTTCTTGCGCTTGCACGCGCATGACTCAGTGAGCGTAAATTATTGACCGATAGCATCGCAAATTGACATTTATATATAGCAATAAAGATTTATGTGATGCTTTATCAGAGAAGAAATATACATATATATATATATATATATATATATATTTGTTTATTTTGCTGTACGATATAACAATTAAAGCTGGTTGGTTCATTCACGGTTTAATCAAATATTTGGTCAGTACTCCTGCAAAGAAAAAGAAATAGTAATAGTAGTAGTAGTTAAAAATGGTTGATTTTTCTCAAGTTAAATTTTACAAAATGCAATACCTAGTACATAAGCGGAGATCAGCTTCTGTGGCAAACTAACACGCAACCATTCGGGATACCAGCTCGGCCCTTCGGCATGGCAATCGACGCTGACAGGCGTGAGCAAAATCACCAAGCAGATTATTGAAACGGTGGTCAAAAGGAAATTGCACAGAGCTGAAAAAATATTTAACCGAATAAAAAAATTTGATGAATGGATGGATGGATATTCAATGCTCTTTGGTGCTTTCAACAACCTGAATCGTCGTCATCTCTTATTGAAGATCTTCGATTTCCACCAGTTGTCTGGCTATCAACAGTGGCAGAGCATCGATTCCGCTGCTCGCATGCAGTCAGCTTTTTCACAGCTTGTTGTTGCTGATCAAAGCCGACTTGCCGCTTTTCAGCATTTCCATTCTGATTGATGTAGACAATAATGTCCGTTTTCATCACTTCACTGACGCCGTCCATCTTTTTCACTTCTACCCGAAATTTGTCCGTCGACGGATCCAACGGAGCACCGTTTTTATCAGTCATTGGACCGATTCGATGAATATGACTGCAGGGAGGAAAATTTTGAAATTTTCATAATTTTGCAAAATGAAAATATTATTCTATTCATGCTTACACTTGACTGCATATGCGTGGCTTGAGACGTCCCGAAGCGCCGTCGACAACGTACATATTCGGTGCGGTGCACAATACTTGATAAGCAACAAAATGCAAAAAAAAAACAACAACTGCAACTACAAAACTGAAAATACCTTTGTAATGGAGCGGCACATCGTATGGATTGCACACGGTGAGCATTTGTGAAAGCGACTCCCTGTTGGAAGCTGACATCTCCAAGCTGTCTGGAAAAACGACCGTCAATGGTGTTTCGGTGCTGGTCGTCATCATGTTATTTATTATCCAAATGATAAATAACAATAGCCTACATTGGCACTGAAAATATTCCTTTTCAATTAAATAAACAAAATAGTGAAAAATTGTTCAATTGAAATAAAACCATGGTTGCACAACCCTATATCTTTGCACACCTTGAGTAATACCTGAGGTAATATCATTCATTTACTTTTCTTTTTGTGAACTAGGAAAACAGCACAACGGTAAAAAAGTATTATGCAAATAAACTTGTATAACGTATAAATAATATAATTGCACAAAAATATTCATGTAGCCATGTTGAAATCGTACAAAATATCTTGCTGCTTGGCATGATTGAACCGTTCGTTGAAGACCCGCTTGGCAAAACGGTACAAATCCAAGTCCAGTCTGTTGACCGCCTCCACTTGACGACGCTGTTCATCGGTAAGCTGAATTGAATCAGTTCTCGATTTGAGATCGACCATTGGTTTCGTGAAATGCAGACCAAAGGTCCGTTCGAAAAGATACTGGGATCGGCGCATTTCGTCCTGAAGACCAAAAAAAGCCATCTTGAGCAGATTGCGCTTTGCCGACAGAAGCATAATCGCATCACGACGGTCCCTGTCCATCGCTGACCGATTGTAACAGTGGACAAGACGCAGATCGGCCAACATTCTCGTTTGACGATTGAATGCTAAATTCGACGAACAAGCCAAAAATGCATCCAAAGTTACATCCTTCCAACCGTGCTGGGAACGTTCAAAGCAGGGAGGCAATTCTTCGGCAGTGGGTGAACGTCCGTTGCACAAATGGCGAGAAGCAAGCCAAGTTGCACCACGCCTGACATGGTGAAATTCGCTGATAAATCGAGACACTGGTTCACTGAATTGAAAAAGAAAAAGCCAAAATTAATAATTCATTTTTAAACGATTAATCAACAAACAAATGACACTCGCTACTAGTGAATTATATTACATTCAAATTTTATCACCCTATTCGAAAAAGTTAACTTGTAAAGAAAGTTTAGAATATTTTTCAAATCTTTCTGACAGAATCACATGATTACAATAATCAAGTTCAAAGAATACTGTAAAACAGTAAAAATGGCCGAAGATCACTTGCTCTATGACCATGGCGAACAAGAAACAGGTTTCTATTGACGATAGCATTCATCATGCCATAACTACTGTTGAAACTGTCACAGTCATTCATTAAAGAAAACTGTGCTCATAGAGATAAATTTTCGCGATGAAAAAGTTCAAGCTAGAATGTGTGAAATTGGAAAAATTCACTTTTGCAACCTACCGCAAGAATGTTGTGATGAAATAACGACGAGCTACGTGGCGATGTTCCCTATTATCAAAATATTCGTCCACACAACCGCTGGCAACGAGCTCTGTCCAGTCAGAATGTAAGCCGCAATTCCAGCCAGTAGAAAAACGACTGAAAAGCCAAGGTGATTTATATGAATTTGGACGCATGCAGCGACATCGTTTACGACGTGCTTGACAAACGCACGGCGAAATCAAGTCGATCTGCCTCACCATGTAACGTTCAAATGTTGTACCACCGGTTTTTTGAATATGTAAAAATACTATAACATCTGAACGATTGAGATCGAATCGTTGAACAGTCGGATCACTTTGTATTTTATCAAATGAAACGTTGCCCACTTCCATTGCATTCTGCGCTTCGGATGGCTTTTCGTGAAACTTCGGTAAATCCAAAACCGTTTCAACTAACAGATTGTCCAAAAATGATTCATCTTCAGCAGTAAATTCAGCGGGAAAGTTTTCCAAAGGCGAAACATCTGCTGGCGACAAATTTTCAACTTCGGAATACCAGCTTGCATAGAATAAAAATGAGCAACCGAACAAGCAGAGGAAAATAAATATCGTTTGATATCTACGACATCCTCCGTCTAGCATTATTTCTTATGGTATGTGTGATAATTCGTTGCATTTGAACATTAATTTGTCATGTTATCCATTTCCTGCTACCACACGATATTTTACAGTATTCTCTTTATTGAACTTAATTATTACCGTAAGATTAATAAGTAAGTACTCTGTGTAAATTTTGCTTCATTTCAAAAATTGCTTTTATTATAAGACTAATAATTTTTAAAAAATTTTCACATTATTTGAAATTTAATTAACATTGCTGAATGTAAAATACAGTCGTGCGGAATCATCGAATAGTAGTGCCGATTTTGAATAAATTTATTTAGTTATTTTGAAGATAATATTTAATTAAGAAAACTATTTAAACATATCAGTCACAGTTTTAAAATGCCATTTCAAGTTAATTTTTTTGAAATAAGGTAATCTTAAATGGGTATAATGAATGACAAGCTAATGACAAAACGTAAATGAATAAAATTATTATCGGCATTTTCAACTATTATACGATTGCCTTTGTTTCTTGCTGAGCAGCTGCTGTTATAATTTTCAGACAACTGTTAAAAAATTTTTTCTTTCAACAGACGGCTGTCGTGCGGAATTCTCACTAACCATTGCTGTCGCTTTATGCATTTAACAAATGCTATTTTCACGCTTCAAAATTTTATTTCGCATAATGTTGTATAAAAGATTTTAAAAGAGTATTTTTTTGCAAAAGTATTATTTTCATTTCAAGGTTATAAAGCGAAAGATTTTTTCTTTCATCACAAAATATATTTTATTTAAATGCTAGTACATTTTCCACACCAGATAATTTGTTATAAATTATTCACGATGAATTGCATATTATTATTCTTTAAAACATTTATTATCACGAATACGAATATAGCAAAATTTATAAAATCAAATTGACGCTGTACCGAAGCAACAGAATTAAAGATGCAAGATCTCACGCATTATATTCTAGTCTCTTTACAAGCTTAGTCAAATATGTATTATTTTCAAAGATTTTTCTAACATTTTTCGACATTACTAGTCATCGAATCGTTATTGGAATAAGAGGCTGTTGCTCTTTTTTTGCAAAAACACAATCCTATGAAATGCGGCGTTCTTAGGCGTTCCTTTTGCAGCTTGTACATTACGAGAGCAACTGAGATCCTGAAAGTGGCTGACAACGTTTCCGGATACTAAGTTCATGTCAACTGTACCTTTTGAATACATGCGAAGGAGTTTGCACTTGTTACAGCGGAATAAAGTTCCTGGAAAAATAATCAAGAAGGTAATCGTTTGTACGGTTACTATTGCTTGATTAAGATCTCATACAATTGTGCTTGTATTAGAACAGCTGCTGATAGGATGGCATTCGAGATGATGGTAGTAGGCAAGGAGGAAACGCTTGCTTTAGACCTGTCACTGCTGGTGACAGTGAAGTGTTGATATAATCCGTTAGTGAGATCGAAACAGAGAAGAAGACGAGTGACATGGGCAATCTACATGCAACCGACTGCCATTGCTTGTCAGATAAGAAGAATTGCTAAAGTAATCAAAATGACCGGATGATTAATAGTTGAATTGAGTTTTTATTATATAACACTGTTTATTATTTGTCATATAATTTCTTAATTTTATTCATGTTAACCAATAAAATGTAATACTGAAGGAAAAAACACTATTTCATTTAATTGAATTAATATAATATATAAAAAGATCAATATTTATGGACTAGATAAACAAATGTTTCAACTGTAGGAAATTAAAATTTCTACATGAAGAAAAAATAAGTATCATAAAGTTTAAGAGTGCCATATAAATGATAAAGAAGCACCAACAAGAAGCATTCCACTACAGCGTGTGGTGCACTCAAATCCTTCATTTTTAATACTGAATTTTAAAATTTATTTTGTTTTACTTTGTTTTATTAAAGTTATTTTTATTTATTATTAATTTTTTAAATATTTGTGACTTTCTCTTTATCAGCATACTTGAATTACATACCGTAATGTTACAGTATCATCAAAGAATCGTGAATTACGTTTTAAACAATTGACCATTTTGTTACTTCTGTTCGGCGTTCTTTTGTGGATTTTCGACATTGAAATTACATTTTCAAGGTCTTTATATTTATTATTCGACAAAATAAATATAAATTTAATTTAATAATAATTGTTTAGATGGATGGTGAATACTCTTGCCTGCTCGATTCAATCATCGAAGCATTTCTTAAAGTAGCAAATTTACGGAATGAAGTTCAACTGAAATTTGATAAGAATGCAGCTCTTTGTGCAACTAATATGATTGCAGAATTGGAAAGGTGCGAAGCAAAGTTGAATAAATGTCAGAAAATGATGAAGAACATTTCGAAAACACTCCATGAATTAGGTATTTTATATTTTTGAAAAAAATTTTAAATGTCTTATTGCATGCGTATTGAGATTTTGCGAATGTTATATTTCAATGTGAATTATACAATAAACTCAACAGAAATTTTGACGTTGATTGAAACACGTAGAAAGCGTTTAATTTGCACTTCAGATGACTCAACTGCACCCGACCTGCAGAAATTGTACGAATTGAGAAATCATCGAACTAGATGTGCATACAACAAAGTTTTAAACGAAGTTCAGTTGCTGACTTCAGAATTGAATAGTATGGTACAAAATAAAATGTGGGTTCTAGCATTGAACAAGTACGATAAATTACGATTATTGAAAGAGCGTATGGAAAATTCATCTTGCAAGCATTTGAAAAGCTATCTTGAAAAAGTAACTGCTCAGTGGAAATCCTACTTTGAAAACTTGTGCTTGAAGTGGATATATGATTCGACAGAAAAATTGGGTCTAGTTTATTATGATAAAGAAAAATCTGCGAATACAGTTTTTCAGAAACAGCATTTTATTGATATTGGAAATTTGGCGATGACAGTTGCGATGAAAATAGCCGATTTGGAAGAGTTGCCGAAAATATTTGCTTCTCCATTTACGAGAAGGTTGGTAGAATTAAGTATTGTATAATATATAAATATTTATGGAATATTTGCGTTTAGGTTTGTTTATTTTTTTTGCTCTTCAAAAACAGCGGATATGACGATGGACAAAGTAAAGCCTGAACATTATTTATCGGTGGCATTTTATTGGATATCGGAAGGCAGAAAATGGATTGAAGAAATTTGTAAATGTCAAATGCACGACAAGGCGTATGAATTTTCATTTAAATTCGCTCGAATCATTCTCGATCAAGTTGTTGAGCGAGTTCTTTTTGATCTGAAGCAAGCAGTGTTGGACGACGATGTGGAACGTTTTTCTCACATTATAGACGAGATGAGTGCTTTCGATGTAGAATTGCGACGTAATAAGCGTATTTTTTATGCAGATTTTTCAAAATATAATCCAAGTGATTATTTAGAAGATTTTCCTTGCACTGAGCCAGGTTGTATGGAAGTTCTTGTAAATGACGATTTGTTCGATTATTGGTACACGTTGGAAAATGATGAAATGACCAAATACATCAACGGGGTTTCGAAAAATGCCAAATCATGGAAACCTCGTTTTGAGAATCAGTCGGCTGAAGACAAGGATAAGGTCCCTTATTGTGTGGATCGATTTTTGATTTTGATCGTAGCGTTTGTTCGACGCTTCAAATTGGTCATTTCTTTCAACCACCGGCTACGTTTGGCCAAGTTGCTTTGTTCATTTTTGGTTGAATTTTATGATTGTTTGCTTTCACTTTCACAAACGTTCAACATCGACAATCACAAAAGTCCAGTGGCTGAGCTGCTCAATGGAATTGCTTATTTGGTGCAGGTGCTGAAGCAGTGGCAAGAGCAACCGATTTTTGTACAATTGCATCCAGGTTTGTTCGACAGTGTTGTGGCACAATTCTGCACTATTCAGGTATTTTTTGTTGCTTTTTATTAGTTATTAATATTTTTGGCAAAGTTTAGGAAAACTGTTTGGATGGTATTGTTAAAGCCGAAGTGACACGTTTGAGTAAGCTTGTCAGAGGCAAGTTCAGGCCAGCGTTGGAACGTGGTGATGCTTTGTTGCATTCGGTTTTTGCCGAAACTGTTGTATGGCCAGTGCATAAGATTTTGCTGGAAAGAGCCAATTTGTTGAAGTTGGTTTTCATTTGAATTATTTCATTTGAATCAAGTTTGTTTAAAATTTCAGTGAAGAAGTTTTTTGTTCGTGGTTGATGAAATTCGCCAATCGACTAGCCGATGAATTGCTTAACAAATTTTTACTAACAATCCACTGCGATCGAAATTTGGGCTTGAAATTGCAGAAACTTTTTCTGGATCTTTTCTGCTTGTTTCTCGGCCGGTGTGAAGATTCCACATACCATACTTTTCGATTGGCATCTTCTTGCTTTGACCGCCTGGCCCAGTCTTTGATTATATTGGCCGCTAACGTGCCGGTCTGTTTGATGTTGCAAGAAAGTCTGCTGAACAAAGATGAGGATGTTGATTCGTTGTTAAATTCATTATCCGCTGGTGATTTGACACCAGATTTATTGCGAAAGTTGTTGTCCGTTAGGACAGATTTAATTCGAACCTACAGCTAGCAAGCAAGGTACACCTTTGTTCTATTAAATGGTTTTTTCCTTTCAGTGCACGGCATTGTTTGTTAATTAAATAAATTATTGGTATTTGATAATTGAAAATGAACACTGCTTTGGTGCCACTTGAAATAATGTAATTTATTAAAAAAATATATATATGTTTCAAAAATAGTACATTATAATTTTGAGACTTAAATTTTTGATATGGGCTGAGATATACGTGACGTTTTGAGGGAATCAGTCAATTTGCTCTGTTATCCAGTCGACAAAACTAGTGACACGTGTATATATACCCGGTGTATCTCGTCTCGCGCAGCCGAATCCAAAACTGACCACGCCTTCCAATTGCCAGACGCCGTCACGTTGGCAAGTCAGTGGACCACCGGAATCACCCTGAAAATGGAATTTTTTAATTAAAAAAATTTTTTTCATGTTTTAGTTTCGAAGTTCGAAGAATCACTTGACAAGAATCTTTGCCACCATCTTCGAAACCTGCGCACAGCATGATGCCCGCAGAATACAGGTCACCGTAGCATTTTTTACAGTAAGAATCAGATTTGATCGGCACGTATGTTTGGTATAAAGTATTCGAATAGTAACCGCGTTCTGGGTGAATAATGAAAGAAAGAACGACATTTGTTATTGGGCAATTTTTAAATCGATTTAATCGTATGTCTACCGTAACGATGGCCCCAGCCAACAGTGAGACAGAGTTGATTGATCGGCAGGACGGTTCTAGATTTGGGCAAGCATACCGCAGAGACGGTTTTTGTAAACTGGAATGGCCTTTTCACGCGTAGTAACGCCAAATCATTGAAATGACCGTGTCCAGTATATTTCGACTGGACAATGATTCGGTGAACGACGGAACGTTGCGCCCCTTGGCCGCGGTATCGAAGATTATGCAACCCAGCGGCGACACTCAGTACATTCGGCTGTAGCAGGGTAGAGGTTAAAAGTCTAAAAACGAATTAAACCGTTAATATTAATCGAAGATAGAAGAAGAAAATTTTTTTGATATTGCCCAATTATATGGTACTTTTGTTGGTAAACGCAGTGTCCAGCAGTGACCACGACATCTGAGTAATTGGTGAATCGATTCGATTGAATTATGGAACCACCGCAGCGGTGTTCGCTCGTCTGAATGCTAACTGCCCACGGGACGGAATGTGGTCGTGCTTCGATACCGCCAACAATTCGATTCCTTGTATTGGTCTCGGCTATGGATTTGATTTGAAAATGCGGTTTGCCGCATGGCACTTTCTCTGCCCATAATAAGTTACTTTGATAAGCTGGATTTTTTGGTTCTTTGGGTTTATTGGATATTACTGTAATTGTAATATTATAGGCAGTTGTACTGAATTGATGTTGTTTTACTTGGTGAACAACTCTTCAACTCTGCCGCATAATCTTCATTACCGTAAAGGCGGACTTGTGAAAATCCTTTGGAAAATAGTTTGCAAATTTTGTCTTTACCAACAAAACTGATGCCAATACAACCGAGCTTTTCCTGATTTTCCCAACACTTGTACAGACAGGTAAGCTCATTGGAACAGTCGAGAATGAGCCCCTTGACCGCAACATTCGACCAATAATGGCCATAATGTCGTTCAATGAAACACTCTAATTGGTCTTTTGCCAAATGGATCTTTTCTATGCGATCATTTTCTAATCTTGATGTTTTTAATTTCGATCGTTGTACGTTTAGCTGAATCATTTATTATTATTATTATTATTATTATTATTATTATTATTATCGTTATCATTATTGTAACTCACCAAAAAACATATCAGGAAAGCAAATAGCTGTCGGTAATTGTGCTGCAGGTGCATTTAAAAATTAAACGACAATAACAAGCATGGAAGTTGAAAATCTTATACTACTACCTATCCAATCTTGAATCCTTTTATTAATACAAGAGGGCCTATGAGAATTGTTTGATCAGCTTTGCTTTTGCCACCTCAAAGACATCGACAACTGCCGATACTTCTTCATACAGCTCGCTAATTGAGGCAAATGTGTGAAAAACAGTCGTCTGTTTGCTGGATGATTCATCGTCACGGCGAGAATAATTCAAAATTTTTTCATCGTGTTACAATTTTTTAGGTAATACTTACGATAAGAATGGCAAATTTTTAACGACGCTTTTTCTGTTGACTGGAAAAAGATCTGCCCGTTTGCAGCATTGTAAATAAAATTCCACTGTTCAAAGGGGTAATTTTTCCAAACAAACAAAAATATTTTAAAAGCTTTAAAAATGGTATGAAATTTTTTAAAATATATTCTACATTGTTAACTTGATGCGCTTTTAATTAAGACACTGAGTTGACTGAAATAATGGGATGCATCAAAGCAAATCAAATATTTATTTGCCAGGTTGGCAGACAATTTTGCTCTTCTTTCTTGATTTTATTGAAATTATAAATGAAATTTGGAAAAACTATTACTTTTATAACAGGTGACAAAATCCAACATTCATCTGGTCACTTCACGTTAATATTCTTTTTCTTAAAGTTAACATTAAAAGCACAGTACTCGAATTTCAGCTAATTCCATTGCATTTCAATGCGATTTCATAATCTCAATTAATGATTTATTTATATAATATAAATGATCAATTCATTAACAGATGAATGAAAATGTAAACGATGATATACATATGAAATCTTTAATATTTTTTTGTAATAAAATATAAATTTAATTAAAATATAAGTTTAACATAATTTGTTTAATAATTTAAAAAATAGAATTACGCCATTCCACGTGCTTATACGGTAGTGCGTCAGATGCAGTTTTATTAGATGTGAATTTGAGAAAAATTTTATTGACCTGCTATTTTACTTTTTACAATTATAATTATCTGTTAAATTTTCACCTTATTCAAAGAATAAGATATCTAAAAAGTACATTTCCATCTGGAGCGTACTTTACTTATACCTGCAATTCTTTTTTATGGTATGTTTATTTATGTGAATTTATAATATTAACTGTTTTGCAAAAAAATATTTGATCAAACTTGTTACTATTTTTAGTGCTGATATTTTAAAAAATACCTAAATTTTAATATTTTGAATGATTTTTAGCTATAACTGTTGGTACGATATTTTTAGTGAAAAATATGTTTCGGTTTGCTAATGTTTTCGTTAAAAATTTTTCAAGGACAAACTATATAAAGTGATTTGAAAATAACCAGTTTTATGCAGTTGTTAACGTTGCGTTGTAATATGATTTTTTCAAGAAAACACGACAATTTTTATTTATTGTATATATTCTGCAGACATTGTGGCATTTATATGCTTATATATGACATTCTTTGCTTGTCTTTTTTAAACAGTGAAGGTACATAAAAAATTATTGTTATTGACTTTAGTGTTATTGCTTCTGTCGATGTATTGACTTCTTCCATTTTACGTGATGCAAGCTCGTCTTGTTGGCATTGTGATGTGATGTGATGTTATGTTATGTTTTGTCTGTGATTTCCTTTAGATTCAAATAACCAAAGAAATGTGTATGCACAGTGAGAGCTCTTTTGCTTCACAAGATTTTGAAACCGATGCACCTCTCTTGGATTCAGAAGATGCAGATGTAATGATGATGTAATGAGATATGAAAGTTGTTTTACTTTATTCTTCTAGGAAACAATAACAGATCATGTAAGTAATCTTAGAAATTGGGATGTCGTTGATGACAGCCCATGTTTTGTTTATACTTGGCTTCAATACCAGGTGACGCTTTGGATTTTTGGAATCCAGTCAGTGTATTCTACATTTGCTCAAAATTTATTTACTTTGAAGACTTTTATACTTTTACCATGTTTTATCTTTTTTATGGTATCTGCGTCAGCTGCCATCAGTGTTGTTTTGATTTTATTCCGATTATATAAGCTATTTGCTGATTTCTACAATGCTGCAGGAAGAATTTTGAAGAGAATTTTAATTGGCGAACGAATTTCCTCCAGCAAACCAAGAGGTCCAAGAATTTGGTCTAGGCTTGTTGCATCGAGGAGGGAAATTATTCCTCGAGTAACAGTGGGACGTTTGCACAATCATTCTCACTGACACTGTTGAAGATCTTCATTTATTTTCATTTATTTCAATATTGTGTATTTACAATCAAAACTGGAGCATTTGTTCTACCGTTTAAACTGTTGCCGCGATTTATACGGCAGCATATTATTACTTGGTCATGTTCTACATTTATAAAATTGTCAGTTATTTCGTTTTCAAAAGTTTTTATGTTTATTATTTCAACTGTCTTTTATTTTATGAAAGTTTAAAATTTTTACACTTTAGAAATGAATGACGAAAAACAGGAAGCGCATTGATTTAACGCAACTTGTTATGTATGCTCTGCTAAGTGAACTACTGTTGTTATGCACTGGCACGTGCTGAAATTCACTTTCACTCGAAAAGTAAACATTTTTGAACCATTAGTATCTAATTTGTTGGATATCATTTTAAAAAGATGATTAATGCTTTGTACATAAATGAAATTAACTTCACATTCCATCATAATTATCAGCTGCACTTTATCATGACCGCAGTGCAAATACTTTTCATTTCTGCTTAAATAAATTTGCATTTTGCAAAAACGGGTATGCAATGTGGGTGTATACTTACTACACGGTGTCTAATAATGAATTTCCTGCTGTCATGAAAAAATTAAAAGCTGATGTAAATTCTTATTATGAAACCAGAATTGTTACATAAAAGCACTGTCAAATGAACAGAACGCCAATTTCATTTATTTTATCCTTCACAAAAGGTAAAAAACTGATTGATTTCACAGTGCTCTTTTTCAATGCAAAAATAATAAAAATAACAGATAATAACAATCAATAAAACTCAATAACACAGTAGGGAATATTTAATAATATTATTTTTTAAAAATTCAACTTTTAAATAAAAAATTAGCATCTGCATATTTGTATTTAATCCTGATTATCTTTAGAATCGATTTTTTACTGTATATAGTGCTGTTCTATTTTTCTGTTTGAATTTTAAAGTTGTTTTAGCGAGGCATGCAATTTTTATATTCATTTTTTTGGATCTCAGAACAACTGTATGCAAAATTGGTCCCTTGGAGGTGTTAATTTTTGTAAGCTTGGGAAGCACGAGGTCAATGTGTTCATTTTCTTGTGAAGCTGCTTGAAAGAAATTGATGTTATCTTAGATTTTTCGGTAAGCAAATTATTGTTTAGCGATTTTAGAGTTATTTTATATATTTGTTATGATATTTTTATGTTTTTCATATTTTTAATGTTCTGCTTTTTCATAGCTTTTTGCTTTTTTAGTTGATCAATTTCTTGGTCAATCTCCTTCTGAGCAGTTAATTTTGCTCTAATTTTTTCATGTCAATCTATTTGCAATGAGTTATTATAAGTGAATGAATGCTTTTTGTATATATATTTTTTGAAATATTTAATTCGTAGAAATTATTTGAACTTGACATGATTAGAGTTCTTCAATTGTCGCTTATCTGTGACGTTAATCTTCCGTTTTCTAGAATCTTATATTGATTTCCTAGTTTCTTCAGAGCTGTGAGATTATGTAGCTTTTATATGCATTTTTATATTTTGAATTTTATTATAATTTTTTAATGTGGTTTCAGGGAATAGAAATTATTTTACTAAAAAATGAAAATGTTCGTTAAAAAACAATTTCCGTTGTTTTATATTAAAATTTTGATCATGCGATTCTCTAACTTTAGTTTCGAATATTTTTTTTTATAATATAGGTTATAACTTTGGTAATGATACAGACGTTGGCTTTATTTGCTTTCGTTTTCCTATATAATGCTTTGCAAAATTGTCCATTTCACGGACGCATGTTGTCTGCATGCTGGTGGCCTTTAGCATAGAACCAGTTTGTTAATTCCGGTCAAATTGAAAGCACATTTTGCTGGCTGATATTCGTATACAGTGGGCGCATAAAATTTGTTAATGAAAAATAATTAATCAACAATTGTTTGTATTATTATCAGAATTGTTGCATATTTTAAAAGTTATATATTTAGTTATTTTTTAGAATTTGCGGTAAACAGTTTGAAAGAAATGGATAAAAAGTCCATTTCCCCCTGCCAAAGAGGTTTTTACAAGCCTGGAGATCTCTTAATCGAGCCTGTTATTGAAGTAGTGCCAATGAATGAATATAACGCTGCAGAAGTAATGGAATTTGCTCTGTTTTTACCAATTTTAAAGCGACATTTTTCTTGTTGATGTCCATGTTGATTTTTTTTTGATGAATAAATTTTGCTTTGAAGGCAAAACTCCAAGCTTCAGTGCAGTGGTTAATAACGAAAGCGTTTGGGAAGCGCATTCCAGAACGTTTCGAGCACCCTTTTTATATTAACGATAAAGTAGGTTCCATTTTAATGCTTTACTCAATGGAACACTCTTATTCATTCATTTGATTGTTGTTATTTGCCATTGATAAATGTTTTGCAATTTATATTTATTATAGCTTCATTTATGAATTATGAGAAACGTGTTTAAAGATTTGCACATATTATTTATGTTCATGTGCACTTTTTTTCTTTGTTACTTCAGCGATGAGGTTGCTTGTTTGCATTTAGAATCAGCTGCAGTTGAAATCTGCGCTTGTGAATGCATTGGCGAATGGTGAATTGTATGCTGCCGTTGCGGCAAAAATCTTTCACGACACTTCTTATGCCAACGAAGGGCACAAAGCAGTTTTGCAAGCTTTGCAACGTTTAACTTTTGATTTGGTCGACTGTGATGGACAATTACTGTCCGAAACTGTTCTCAGTCAGACATCACCTTTGCGTACTGTAAGTATTTGATAAATGTATTTATTATTATTATTATTATTATTATTATTATTATTATTATTATTATTACTGTTTATTATTTTTAGAATTCTCATGTAGCAATGATTGACTATTTGATGACTGCCACAGTTAAAGATATTGTTAATATTCAAATGCTGACGCAGTCTTCGAGGTTTGAAATTTACTCTAGTAAATGAAAGAATAATAAGTAGGCTGATTTTCTTACAGGCAATACGGAGATGCTGAGAAGGATCATTCGCCTAAAGATGTTGAAGGTGCGCTTCTGTTTTGGATAAACAAAATTTGCGCCACTGTGCGAGATCGAGTCGAGCAAAGCCAGGTTTGTCGATTTCAATAATTAATGGATAATTGAGTATGAATAAAATTTTATTGTAGTCTTCAAATGCAAATGATGCACCAATCATACCAGAAATGGATGATCTTTACGAAGACATGTGCGATGGTGCTTGTATAGCGACAGTGATCTCATTTTATCGTCCAGAAAAACTAAAATTTGAAGGCAATTTCATTTTTGATTTCTTTTTTTTTCGTTTTGTTTTATTTATTTTTAATTCCAGATATTTGTTTCAATGATCCCATGAGCATGGCTGATTGTATTCACAATTTGTGGTTGATTCGCGAATTTTGTACTCGTCATTTGCCACAAAATGTGTTTCATTTTTCTTTTGAAGATTTACTGTACACTCACGAAAGTTTGAAAACCAACTTGAACGTTTTTCTGTCCGAATTGTATTCCTATTTTGAACCACCTCATGGTATTATTTTTTTGATAAATATTTTGATATGTTTGATGTGCTTTAAATGATACATACGTGTTGGCTTTTCTTTTTGTAGATTTCAGTACACCTATTCGCCGTTCAATAGCCAGAGTGGATCCTTTGTATTCGCAAAATTTTAGCAGGTGGGCATTTAAAATTAATATTCAATTTGGAATTTGTATTTTGTCTTATTTTACTTTCGTGTCACTTATTTTAATAGAATAAATGACATTTTAATGGATGGACGTCTAATTTTATTGTCATTTTGTTGTCACCGTTGTCCTTGATCAATTCATTCATAGTTCCAAAGTTGTAATTTACACCAAAAGGAATTTATTATGATTGAATATGAATATTAAGTCGAGTATTGTAAGAACAATTATACATTTGACATTGAATTTAAAGCCTTCTCGAGTTACAATATTTTATGACTTTTTATTTGTGATTTTTAGGTACAAATTATTTATTGTAAAAAAAATTGTTTCAGAATAGAGATTTAATTGTTTGAAAAAATTCTACTCTCATCCTATAATTTATTTTCATGCATAATTCTGTCCAAATTTGTAATTAAATTGAAATTTTTATTTTGTTTTAGAAAACTGCATCCGAAAGAAAATTTATCTGTGATGCAAAATCACGATCAAAGCGACAGTAATTAGTGTTACATAATTGATTTGCATGTATTGAAAAAATTTAATAAAAGAGTGATTTTCAGGTCGGTTGACATCGCGCATGAATTCTATTGATTCTCTGGTAACTGACAGGTAGGTATTAGCGTAGGCTTTTTATTTGTACAATAATTTAATAAAATGGGTTGACTTTTGTAGAAGTGTGGATTCTTTGAAATACACCGGCTTTTGTAAAAGTTCGTATGAGGCGAATCGATGGGGCGCCCAGACAGAGCGTAGCTCTGATTTGGACAAGAAGAAGACAGTCTCATTTTTGGAAATCCAATCTCGGCTAAATGCATCATCGAATTTACACGATGAAGCTTCTCCTGGAAGAGCAGAAAGTGCCCAAAAGCTGACTAGTCAACAGCAGTACAATCGGTCAGACACGATGCCACCAATGAAGCTTGCAGGCGGCTCGACATCATCGTTGATTCGGATGCAGCTCGAAGAAAAGCGTCGCCAGTACGAAGCTCAGCGTTTCCAAAGAACGTCGGAATTGGCTAGGCAAAGGCAGGAACTTTCGAAGGAAGCTTTTTTCCAGCTTCGACAAGGCGACAGCCCAACGACGACGAATCAAGGCTCCAGTCCAACTGCTACTGCTGCTGGTGCTGTACGACGGTCCAGTGGTCAGTTGGAACGAAATGGACGTTTGACGCTGTCATCACCGACACCAATAAACAGCAAACTGGTGGAAATGAGTACAAGCATCCAAGAAATACAAGAACAAATGAAGCGACTGTCAGTAGAGCAAGAAAAGCTGAATCGATTAATGTCGAACAACGCTAATAATAGCAGCAGCACTGTTCTGAATCCCATCGAGACCGGCTTGATCATTCAGCAGCACACGCCCCTTTTGACTGCCCAGTCGCTGGTCTGCTTGCCAACGAACAGTGGTGCGGTTTTTTCACAAATTTGCCCCAAGACGGAAGTTGTCGAAAATGAATCGGCTGGTCCAACGGGTTCCACGTTTCGGCTCCACTCCGACGGTGAGCACATCAGTCGTCTGGATCCGTCGTTGGAATTGACGAAAAGTATGACCAACTGGGGTATGGCGTGCCGGCTGGTCAAACGACCCAGGCGCACATGGGCTGAACATGCTTCTGCCTCATCCGGTTCGACGAATCAGATGCCCAACTGTGCAGCCAGTATGTTGAACTTGCCTGTTTGTCAAGATCAATCGATCAACGGTGGTGGTGGTGGTATCAATGGAGTCAGTGAACAGCAGCAGCAGCAACAACAACATGTTGTAAGAGAGTTGTTATTCATTATTATTTGTTTTTAAATTGTAATTCAAAGAAATGCATAGATATTTCTTTCATTCAGTTAGCTAACGGTGACGATAAGTCGAGAATAAACAATAAATATAATGAAGAATGAAAATTTTAATTGAAGGTTTCAAAATTGAACATTTCAAATTTGGAGAAAACAGAAGAAGTAGAAGAAGAAGTGAAAGAAAAGGAGAAGCTACAGCAAAAGCAGCAGTTGAACAACAGTATGGACAATTGTTTGTCCAATTCTTCGTCCAATGCTGCTTTATCCAAATTGGACAATAGCCGTTGTCAAACGACTGATGAACGGGAAAGTTCCCCAGGAATTGGATTTGTTATTGCTGCTGAAAACGGTTGCAGTGATGTATGCTGTTGTTTTTGCGTTTTTTTTTAATTTGATAAAAATATTATTATTGTTGTTGTTGTTGTTGTTGTTGTTTAAGGAAGATGAATTGTACAGAAGAAAAGAACAGCGTTTGGCAAATGTGCTTCGACGTCGGGAAGAGATGGAATTGCGGAAAGCAAGAATGGAGGCTGTCAATGCTGAACGACGTGCTATGGTTTTGAAAAAAATGGAAGATGATGAACGCAGACGTCGCGAACGCGAACTTAATCGGTATATCGAAATCATAGAATAATATAATAATAATAATAATAATAAACTTGTCGAATGCGGCGTTGATGTTGTTCAGGCAGCGGATTTTGGAAGAATATCAGAAGCGTAAAGCTGAGCAAGAAGCATTGGAGCAGTCGGGAAATCTGAACTCATCCTACAGTACCCTTCCCCCTGCCCCTTCCAGAAGACACCTTGCTCGTGGACAATCGCAGCCTGCAGGTCGACCAAAATCTCAAATTGTTTCCTCCAATAGACCATGTATCATTGCTTTTTGTTATTATTTATTTATTTATTGTTGAAATGCACAACTTTTTGTTCTATTAGCAGCATCAGCATCAACTGCAACAATCGCCAATTCTGTAACGAACATTGACACGTTGGCCAATAATATGGAAACGTCGTCTTCAGCAGAATCAGGTGAAAAAATTTCCACTTTTGCATTTCGAATATTTGAAAAAATAATTTTCAACTTTTCAATTTAGCATTAAAATTGTTTGTCAAACCGACACACAAGTCGAATCGAAGTATCGTTTTCAATGCTATTCAACACAGCGTTCTGGTGGGGAGTGTGAACGATGAGACGAAAAGGAAAGTTTTGCAGGTAAATATTTTTCCTCTTTCTTTCTTTTCATGCAAATTATTTTGTTTTTTTTAATTTTCATTTTCCAGGAACTGGCAAAAAGTGATAGTAAACATTTTTTGATCATGTTCCGAGATCAGAAGTGCCAATTTCGCGCGTTGTACAGTTGGGATCAGGCATCGGATACGGTGCACAAATTGTACGGCACGGGGCCGAAAAGTTGCTCAGAGAAAATGATGAATTTATTATTAAAGTAAGTTTCAAGTATTTATTTACTGATATATTTTTTTTTAATTATATTTTACAAAAGGTACGATTCCGGTGCCAAACAGTTCAGCTCGATTCCGTCTAGACATTTGTCTGCCACAATAGATGCGTTCACTTTGAAAGAGGACTACTGGCCAAAAAAATCCACATTCGCTTCTACACCTCGTCGATAATCAAGAACAGAGTTGTTATTGTTTTCAAATTAGTTATATTTTTTATGTTGACAACAATTTACCGTATAAATAATTGTTTTTTTATCGTGTGATTCAGTTCAAATCATCAATTGTGCGATCTGTGTCTTCCATTTTATTCTATCACTACTATATGCAGATGAAATACAGTTTTCTTTTTTTTGTTTGTTATTCAACAGAAGTTCGCATCGTTAGACTGATTTTCTATGCTTCCATACATTTTGTTGGTGACAAGTTGGCTTCCTTTTTTTATGCATATATATATATCTGTATATATTTTTATTCTGTTTTATCAAAAGATACAAAGCATCAAAATGATAAAAGTAAGTAAAATGTTTTTTCAAAAACAATGATGAAGAAGTGAATTTGTTAGCAAGTGCAGGTAATTTTCTGTCTTTTGTTTGTGATGATTTTAATTGTAATTCATTGTGTTTTTATTTTTTGCAGGTAGTGAAATGATTTTAGTTGATGAAAAAAATATTCGTATCATGTGATTGTTATTTCAGTTCGCTTTAAAATTTATCAATGATAATGAAGCACTTTGCGTGAGCAAACTGAACAGTTAAAATGTTCTTAAAATTAAAGAAAGGCAGGTACTATCGCACACTAATCAACTGCAATTTTATTCATATATTTCTCATTCAACATTCACAAAAGCTGGTCATAATTCAGTTATCATTTTGTAGATTTCTTTAACGTTTAATTAAATATTTGGTAGCTCTGGAAACATTCAGCGCAACACAATCTTTGTCTAAAACAATTTTGTTCAAAGTCAATTATGATCATGATAATATATACAAACCTGATTTTCATTAATGCTACAGTTTACATTTTTGCCCACTGTGTCGTTTGAGCCATTGTCCGAAAAATGAACACTGCGTGCGCATCAAATTCGAGTAAGTGATGTTTTTGAAAAATTTTTACAATAATTGGTAATATTTCGTTTAAATAATTTTCCATCGAAATTGTTCACAAGTTCATTACTGATTATTGTATCATCATCATTCAATCACATTAAGATTTTTGTGCTTAATATTTACTTTATAATTTTATTTTCAGAGCATATGGAAGAGAAAAGTTGCAAAAGTCAAATAACCAAGTCTTTACGAAAATGTTTGGATGATGGCTCGGACGAAGCGTACGAACGCCGAAAGGCGTAAGCATTTTAATTTTATTTTTGAAATACTTCTTTGGTTTTTTATAATTTTTAGAGCATTTATGAAATATCACATTTAAAGATTTTTAACTGATGATTTTAAGGACATTTGCTGATCATTTGAGTTTGGTTTTAATTGTAGTTTGTTTTGCTTAGTTTCAAGTTCATTGCAAGTCTTGCATGTTTCCGCCGGGTGACAACAAATAAGTTGCCTAAGTAAAAGTTGTCATATTTCAATGTTAATTCATATATGTATCTACAGCGTCTGTTGTATAATTGGTTATCTATTGGTTTTATTTAGTCTTTCAAAATTATTTTTTAGTATTGCACATTTTCATTTGAAAAATATTTCGAAAAGTCATCTTTGAGTGAAGTTTGCAAATTATTTGCCATATATACTTATAATGGAATTAAGTTGAATTTTTCATGCATTTATGAAGTTCTTATGCTTGTTAGGTATTATAAGTTTTATTGAATTTTATATAAAAGTTTATAAAATGTGAGAAATTCTGATGAACATTTTCTGCACCTTTTTAAAATTAAACATTTTTTTATTGTTGACCGTAGCTATTGTCTGCATGTTTACTACTTTTGTTTGCTTAAAAATATTGTTAAATAATGCAAGAAACAAAATTGCAAACTACTGTTTCCACTTTATTCGACGTCTAGTAATCGCTAATTGGAGAGTCTTCTTAGGAGAGTACATAATTTTACTTTTAAAGTTCAACTGTATTTTTATAAATAAAAGAATATTTTAGTAATACGGAAGTTGAAGTTTCAGAAAATTTGGCTTTAAACGATGATTTCCAAATTCCAGAACATCTGTGGAAGAAATTGCACAAGTAGCTATGGCATTGTCGCGTGATTGTAAAATGTATGATAATTCGAATTTATTGCTTCAGATACCAAAAAGTTGGTGTCCATTGGTTGTTGGATTGTTACAGCAAAGCAACCGGTGCCATACTTGGAGATGAAATGGGTTTGGGTAAAACGGTTCAGTTGATAGCTTTTCTGATCTCGCTTTTTGTTTCAAACAAATACGTGCAAGGATTTCAGTATGAACTTTGGACAGTTGAATTTGAATTCAATTTACACAGCAATTTTAGCATATATGGACTAGGGCCGGTGCTGATCGCGTGTCCAGCAACGTTGCTGTTCCACTGGGTCCAAGAGTTGCATCACTGGTGGCCACGGTTTCGTGTTGCGGTTTTGCACGAAAGTGGTTCATTCGAAGGGCCACGTGAAAATCTGATTCGCAGCATTAATAAAAGCAGAGGCATTTTGATCACCTCTTACGGTATGATGCTCAGGTTTGAAAATGCGTTGCTGCAGCAACATTGGCACATAGCGGTGCTGGACGAGGGTCATTTGATTCGCAACCCGGACGCGAAGTTGACCAAGATTGTCAAGCAGCTTCGTACACCGTACAGAATTATCATCACCGGATCACCGATGCAGAATTCGTTGCGTGAACTTTGGTCGTTGTTCGACTTTGTATATCCGGGTCTGTTGGGTAGTCTTTCGGTATTTTTGCGCGAACTTGGGGTTCCAATCACGCAAGGCGGTTACGCGACTGCGACCGCGTTGCAAGTGAGAACCGCCTACAAATGTGCCTTCATTTTGCGCAACGCAATTGCACCGTATTTGCTTCGTCGCATGAAGAGTGAGGTTCAAGCAGAGGTGAATCTGCCTTCAAAAAAGGAACACATCCTCTTTTGTCAGTTGACTGGTCCGCAGAAGTCCCTCTACAAGCAGTATGCAAATTCTGAAGAATGCAAAGCAATTTTGAGCGGGAAGTTGGATGTAATGGAAAAGAAAAACAGAAATTGTTGTTCGAATTTGCATTTCTTTTGGACTAATAATTGTTTTGCAGATCTTCTTGGGACTGGCCTATTTGCGCAAGTTGTGCAATCATCCGGATTTGGTGAGCAGAGCTGTTGGTGAAAATTCGAATGAATTTGGCTATTTTCGTCGTTCAGGAAAGATGATCGTTTTGCACTCGCTGTTAAAATTGTGGAAACAAGAAAATCACCGTATATTGTTGTTTTCACAAAGTCGACAAGTTAGCATTAGTTGTATATTTTTTATCTTTTTTTACAATTTTCAAATGAGTAAATGTTGTTTTCTTGCAGATGTTGAATATATTGGAAGATTTTTTGAAAAAAAGAAACTACGCTCACCTGAGGATGGACGGCACAACGGCCGTTGGCAGTCGGCAGAGCATTGTGACAACGTTCAACGAAAATGCGGATATTTTTGTTCTGCTGCTGACAACCCGCGTGGGCGGATTGGGTTTGGATCTCACGGGCGCGGATCGTGTTATACTGTACGATCCGGATTGGAATCCGACGACCGACGCCCAAGCTCAGGAACGTGCCTGGCGTTTGGGACAGACCAGCGACGTGGTCGTCTACCGTCTCGTCAGCAGTGGTACTGTGGAAGAGAAAATATACCACAGGCAGATTTTCAAGCAGTTTCTCATGAATCGCGTGCTGCGCAATTCTCGTCAGAGGCGTTTTTTCAAAGGCTTGAATACGTTCGATTTGTTCACCTACGTCGACACGGATGACAACGAGACGAGCACCGTTTTCAAAGAGGCTAGTTCGGTGAAAAAGGAAGTTCTCAGTCAAGTCAGGAAAGCGGCCAATAAACGTTACCGTCCTCTTCCCGGAACCGACTCGGCTCAGTCGTTGAAACTGTCTGAAGAGGTGGTGGAGAAGTTGAAGCAGAAGGCGAAAATGATTGCACAATCGTTGGGAACTGCCAGCTCAAGCGTTGGAACATCCAACCAAGAAGCGGAGAACAGCTTGACGTTGACCAACATGGACAAGCATGTGATTGTGGACGAATCTGTCGACGAGGAAGATGCGGTGCAATCGTCATGCGAAGATTATATTTTGCAAAGCTTGCTAAGTGCTTGTAGTATGATATGCTGTGTGCTTTTTTATTTATTGCTGCTTAAATTAATTTGTTCTCATCCATGTATGTACTACAATTTTTGTAGAAATCGATTCTGCATTGTCTCACGATCACGTACTGCAGACGGTGACTAATGAATGCTATGACGAGGTCGAAGAAGAGGCAGAACGTATAGCGCAAGCTGCTATTAAAAATTTGAAGCGCAGTTGTGGTCAAGCACGAAGAAAATTCGACGCTCGACTTTCCACCGCTGCTGTGCGTGTTGACGTGGATGCTATGCTGAAATCGAATCCATTTTCCCAGCCAACAACGTTAGCTTCAACGGCCGTCCCTGAATTTCCCAAGCCGGTATCCGGCGGAGAGCTGCTAGCCGTGATAGAACGACGCCAGCAGATTCTGGGCGAGGCAGTCAGCAGCGAAGGTGTAGCCACAATCAAGCCTGTGGATACGCATCCGGATTTGTTCCGGCCGGTGAATGTGCGCTGCCGTTACACGGATCTGTTGGAAGATATAAGAGAATTTTTGAAAAGAAACGGTTCTCAAGCTAGCACTGAACAAATTTTAGAAGAATTTGCAACTGTCGTTTCGCACCGTGATTCGGCCGTTTTCAAATCAATGCTACGTGAAATATGCAGTTTCAAGCGTGATTCTTCTGGAAAAGGAATTTGGATTTTAACATCTTCAGATTGATTGATTAACAGAGGTGAGTGTATTTTATGAACAATTTTTTAAATGTTTTATTCAATTTTATGTATTATTTGCATTTTTTAATTTCATTCCTTTGGATATTTGATTTGTCTTTTTGAAGTTCAGCCAAAAATATACAAGCAAGCAATGTGTTTAAAATGAAATTTTGATAATTTGAAATTTGGTAGAATTTGAAAGCTTTGATCGTGTCAGTCAATAATATGCATATTCCATTGAAGAAGTAGAAATGTAAATTGCAATTTATTCATAAATTTTACATTGAAGCATAGGGGAGATGTTTTATTCTTTATCCAATAATACTTGATTCTATCTATGTACTTGCATGCTATTTTGATTTTTTTTCTTTTTTTCTTAACACTTGGCAGCTGTTGTTGCTATCTTGCCGTTCGATTTATAAAAATAGAATGCAGCTTTAATTTGTCAGCTTTTCCGCAGCAGCTCTTCGTTGCTTGCTATATTGATTTCTTTTTCGTCTCCATTGAAACGTTGAGTCTTCTGAATTGCGTTGCGATTTTTTCTTTTCACTTGTTTGGCTTGTAAAAGGTACAAACAAATGTACAAATACAATGTTTGTCTGCTGTCGTATTATTTATAATAATGTTTGTTGTGATTACTTTTTTAAAAATTATTTTATAGTTATGAAAGATTTGCTGAATTTGAAAGAGGAGCAGAAACCTCCGTTGATATTGGACGTTCAGCAAGTGGTCGAAAATTATGCGTTTCATCATTTTGACCAAGTTAGGCACCTTTTGAAGAACACATCTCGACTTGGTTTGAAAACTGTGGAACGTGCAGATGTGGATTTCGAAATCAACACCAAACATCTGACCATGGAACATTTGCCACCTGAATTCACTCAGTGGAACAACGTTTCTTCAAAACCTTGCACATTGTTCAAAGCTGTCTTTACGAACAACACCGACAGAGAACAGGTACGATGAGATTTGATGCTAATTTTGCGATACATTTTTTTGCTCAACGCATAATAAATAATGATTATTATTTTTTTTGAAAGAGTTTAAATTCACTAATATTTATACGTTTTTTTAAATAAAGGAGATTGATGGATACTGTATTTAATCGATTATGCTATTTCCAAAGCGTATAATTGTTGTGTGATGATAATATGCATGTAAAAGTAATATTGATGCAATGAAGCTTGAACATGTATTATGAAAATATATCTTTTGTGGTATTTTTTCTGACTTGAAGTTAATTTCAGAGTTCAGTTATTTATTTCCATGGTAAAAAAGATTTTTTTAATTTTTTATGTTTTCAATGGATTATGTAGTGTGTTGTAGTTGAATGAACGTCGCGTGTGAGAATAAATTTATTTTCAGGCGTATTCATTTAAAACTGACAGAATTACAGAATCTTTGTGCACAGTTTATCGAGAACAGGGGTTCGACATCGGTGGTGAAGCTGAACTGACACTTGCAACGCCTTGTCAAATTTTGGAATTCAAAGCCGGCTTCAAGCATGAAATTCAAGTGAAGAAAGGACAAGAGCAAGCCGACGCTGAATTATTATCTTGGTCTGTGGACAGCGCCATCATTGTACCTCCCCACTATCAGACAACTGCCCAGTTGACAATTCAAGAAAATACTTTCAAGGGGAATTTTACGGTAAGCTTTTACGGAGAAAAGTTTTGCAAAAATATTCACGTTCAAAAGATCAGTTTTTGCATTTTGCATACGTGTATATAGGTTTCCACTCGATTGGCTGGTTCTGTGGCGGTGATGATTCGCCGTCGACGGGACGGTGAATTATTAATGCCAGTCAGTGCTGGCGTTGTTGAAATATTCCAACAATTTCTCCGAAACGAAAGTAACAACAACAGTTCTGCAACTTTGGGTTTCAAAAATTTCGTATCCGTTTCTAACGGTTGGGTGATCATTAATACGAAAGGGCGTTGCGGATTTCAGTTTGCCGTCAACCAGAATGTCGAACTGGAAGAACATCCGTTGCATGAAACGAAACTCGACTCTTCAAATTCTGCTCATATTGACGAGAAGTTGAAAATTTCACGCTACTGATGATCACAATGATTCAGTGTTATTGCAAGTCGATTAAATTTAAATTTTCATCTATTTTCGCTTGTAAAAATTTGGCGTAGTTGTTAAACTTTATGAAAAGTATTTGAGAGGTAAATTTTCAAAAGTGGACATTTTGACAAATAGTGCAAATTATGCTTACTTTAGTGAAATTTTACACAATATAAATAAATATATATATATTGTTTTTTGATATAGCATGGAAATAGTTTTTATGGAAATGTTTTGTGATGGTTTTATAAATTATTCAGATAGTTCTTGCAATCAAGCTCAAGCTACTATTTGCAGATATTTTTATTGTATATTGTCATTCAACAAACTTACTTGATGATATTTGATTTCAATATTATGCAAATTAAATTATATATATTACTAGCAATTAATTATTTTGCTTATTTTGATGCGTTGTTCACTGTACAAATTTACAATTTTTTTTCACAAGTGTTTAATTTATTATTCAAGTTTTGTAGCTTCCATTGATTCCAGGGATTTGATCAGCTTTTTTTCTTTTTTTTATTTGAAACTTATACCACAGCTGAGGATTAGATTGAAAACAACAATACATGTCAAGCAAGTTTTACCTTATTAGCTAATTCTTGTAGTTTCTGCGTGATTATTGCTGTAAGTCTCATAATTCCAATTTTCCAAACTGTGTTTTCTTAACTTTTTCCAAATATAATTGTCGAGATGAGAATGAAAGTTATATTTAGCAAATTATGATGAAATTCATTCAGCATTGAAGTTTAATGCTGTTATCCTTTTTTGATTAACATTACTTTTCGGTTTTTTTCAATTACGTAAATCAGTTTTTTCTTGAAGCGATAGTATTATTAGTAACCGAGCGTTCATTCACTTTGCTGACGCGGCAAAATAGATACGCTAGATTACGCTCATTAAGAGAGTTTCATTTCATGTAATGGGTATGGCTCAAAAAAGATGTATTTCGACTCAACAATACTGCTCATTAACTAGGAAGCACCACCAGCATTGGTAAAGCAGATACGTTTGAACTGCTGTTTTTTATTTACGTTATTTCAAAATTATTCATTACAATTCAGAACAGCAACAACTCAGCGTAATGAAAAGCTGGTATTGTAGTTGTTTACCAGAAATCGCATGCAAATTTTTGAACGTTGCCTTGACGTTTGTTTACTTTGCAACTATAGCTTACCACAAGCCTGAACTTTTAATAAATCTATGAAGATTCATTCATTTTGCTTATTTTTTTATTGAATTGAATGGTATCTAGTCGTCGAAAAGAACATAATAATTATTACTGTAAACTTCAAACTCATATAATCATCCTTTTGGTGTGATTTTAGATTAAAAGTCGTGAAAATTTTCGTTTGCTCAAAGTACTGAAAAGCAGCCACAGTAAGACTTGTTTGCCAGAAAATCTATGCAAATTTTTATTCCACTGCTATACGTAGGCTTACGTGGCTTCAGCTTTAATGGTTGTTGGGGTACAGTGTGCGGTGAGAGTGCAGTGGCGTTTTCTCTGCAATGAAGTTAATGATATCACATTGTAAACTGCTTTAATTTTTTATTTATTATTACATTATTTTATTGAATCAATTCTAGTACATTTAGAAACACAAGAATGGAAGATTGACGTCAACGATAGAAAGACAGCGATAAGTTTGGTAAGTATAACGCTGTTTTATCATTTAGCAGTTGCTTGTTTTATTTACGTGGCAAGCAAGTAGAGAAGCGTAGTATAACGTTCTCTGAATTTAATGTGGCGTTAAACAGTCGCTATAGACCGTTTTTATTGCAGCATAATAATTTGCTTTTCTACTTGTGTTACTTTTCTTAAAAAATTGTGTATACCAATTTTATAAATGTTACATTTCGATTAAAAACCATTTATTATAATACCTC
The DNA here is from genome assembly GCF_000181795.1 of Trichinella spiralis. Taxonomy (NCBI): domain Eukaryota; kingdom Metazoa; phylum Nematoda; class Enoplea; order Trichinellida; family Trichinellidae; genus Trichinella; species Trichinella spiralis. The sequence goes on from NW_003526944.1 coordinate 3,270,584, forward strand.
AAAATTCAATTTTCAAGTTGCTGTAACGTTTACTAACTAGTGAAGCGACAACATGTTTGATTTGATATCATTTTTGCACAGATAGAGAATAGAACAGAAACAAAAAAATAGAAATGCAGACAACACGTAGCAAACCATTGACGGCACAAAAAGAACAAGAGAAGACAAATGGTAAATGCTATTTCTTCTTGTGTGTGTTGATTCTGTAAGGCGTGGATGGGGATTCTTCGAAAGGGTGATGTTATTCCTTTGTTTAATTGAGTATTTATATAAGATGTAAGGTATTTTTTGCTGTAAAACTGTAACTTTGTTTTTTGCATGTTGACATTAGGCAAAAATTCATCTTTACGAGATTTTCTATCTCTCTTAAATCACTTTTAACACTGCACGCGTATCGTCCGTCGCTTAAGCAGATCAGCAGCGTCTATAGCAGAGATCATCACCTTTTCCGTAAACAAAGAAGCATTTGCTTGAAAAGCACTCAACTGAAGCGAAGACAGTACGAAGTAGAACAAAAGAAGGCAGGAGGTGCAGGCGGTTACTTTTCGGGATCAATTCCGTTAGTCCCAGCGCCAGATATTCGAAAGGGTTAAGTTATCTTGTAGTTTAATTAAGTGAACGATAAATTTGCATGGCTGACTTTGAATTAATGCGCAACTGTGACCTTTCACGCATCAACATCGTTATATGCAATTCCTATGTGTCGAAATAATTTTAGAATTCATTTTCTAATTTTTGTTCTTTTTGTATTTCACATTCATTTTCATTTTTGGTATTATTCGATTTAGAAAAGGTTTTGAACCAAATTTGTTTTCATCTTTACTTTTATTTTTTGAAAATATTTTTTATTTTCATTGATTCAAACTTTATTTCTGCCTCTTTTATTTTATACATTTTTTCAATTTCCCCCAATTACTTTGTTTATTATAATACTTTGACTATAACTCAATAAAAAAAATTGACCAATCAAACATTGCATACTAAATTATACCACTCTTCAAAGGGTGGAGGGGGGGGAGAGGTTGGCAGGCGAGTATACAGAGCTTAAAGATAGATTATATATATATATATATATAGGAGTTGAAAGACAGTTTGTATATATATACGGAGTTGAAAGACAGTTTGTATATATATACGGAGTTGAAAGACAGTTTGTATATATATATATACGGAGTGAAAGACAGTTTGTATATATATACGGAGTTGAAAGACAGTTTGTATATATATATATACGGAGTTGAAAGACAGTTTGTATATATATATACGGAGTTGAAACACTCTTCAGAGCACGGAGGAGTAGCTGCCGGTCGGGTATACGGAGCTTAGAGATAGTATATATATATATACGGAGTTGA
>NW_003526944.1:3274322-3286440 GCF_000181795.1 Trichinella spiralis
CTAACCTGTCTTTCAGCTACCTAAGCCAACATTTGTCATGATACGAATAGTAGGTGGGTGCGTTTGGGAGCTCACGTAGTGTGGAGGTACAGGGCCAGTAGGCGAAGTTTACACGCAACACAACAAAAACGCTTTCCCATTTCCACTAACGACGCCTCAACAATTAATTTCGAATCAAGCGTTGGAAGCCTCCTTGAACAAAAATCCATTTTCTGTCGATTAGATTACCCCAGCAGCGGCGTTCTCAACGCCATTTCAGACAGCCAAGAAGCCTTTCAGTCATGGCATCCAATCACTAAAGCAAGTCAATCTTTCGAGACGACAACGCATTTTAGGAGGAGGAGGAGGAGGAGGAGGAGGAGGAGGAGGAGGAGGAGGAAAGGATTTTTCTGTCGGATTTCTACTTATATAGGAATTCATCATACAGGATGGACCAATAGGAGAACGCGTCTTATTGACAGCCAATGGAACGTGGTTGAATGAAATTTGCATATAATGACGACCAATAGAATGCGACGTCGTGACAGCCGGTGGACCAATGAAATTTGCTTATGATATCAACGAATGGAACGCGTTTAGTGACAGCGAATACGACGTGGGAGAGTGAAATTTGCATATAAACGCGACCAATGGAAAGCGACCTAATGCCAGCCGGTGTACCAATGAAATTTGCCTTTGATGACAGCGAATAAAACGCGTCATAGTTATAGCCAATGAGACAATGAAATTTCCAGTTGATGAGGGCGAATAGAAAGCATCATAGTGACAGCCAATGGGACATTGGACGATTTAATTCGCATATTATAAAGTAGGCATAGTTAGCTACTTCTTGAAAATCGTACAGTTGTGTATACTTATACAAGTTTACACGTGTATCATTTGTGATTCGTTCCATAAACTGATTGACACCTCACGTACTCATAAAGGCGGAAAGGAGCTGAAATTGACTTCCACCGTATGTCCTCTTCATTAGCTACCAGGATTCGTTGGTTATCACAGATTATATGGATTTCAGAAAATATTTTCCAACTGCTGAATTCTTAGACGAAGTCGTTCAGAAAACTATCAGGCTTGTTGACGTTGTCGAGACGCTGATGCTCTTCCAGGAGTGCGAAGTGCTAAATTATGTGATCACCACAATGTGTAGTGGTGACGCCCAACTACTCCTTGACAATCAAGTGATACGTATTTGTAGCAGAATATGAATTTTCTTGCGTGCTAGTTCCAGTCATTCCAGTGGTAGTCATCAGGGACCTGAAAAATAGCGCGTCCGTGATCTAATATGTGGAGTGGTATGGAGTGGGACATCAGCTCGTTGGTTACAAACAAAACGCAAGGGACAAAACGTTTTCTAAAATTCTATCATGTTTGTCAGATCCACTGTGTGAGGTACTGACAAATTCTGTTCTGATAAGATGCAGCTGCATCAACGAGACGGTGATGTTTGTAATCGTTGAGTAAGCTGAAAGGCCGCAAAAAGATTACTTCTATTATCATTTGTGTTACTCATGTCACGCTGACTGTCTGCCTAAAGAGGGTACCAAACCTAGGTCCACCGTCTGATCACAGGTGTGACTGAGAGCGACTGCCATTGAAATGCTCAAGAATAGCAAATTTCATGCGTCTTTCAACAGAAATTAAAAAATCAGGCTGGTTCTAAGCTATAACCATAGACTAAAGCTATAACCATAAATCACTAACAAATCCATAAACCGTTATACATGAACGTTCATTGAAATCATAATAACACAACAAAAATAGAAAAGTATTTAGATTAACGAACATCATGAAGTTGTAATGAATAACATATCATTAGGAAATTGTTCAACATTCTACATACAATACTTTACTGAGTTTCAATGAAATCATAATAAATTTTAGCAGTTAGTAAACTTTACAATAATGTTTATATACCATTGCGCTATAACTCAGAAAAAATTAAATTACATTACCAAAAGCAAGATCATATTATTCCATTTCCATAAACTTGACCTACTTTTCAAAATGTCATCTTCATTGTTAATCATAGTTTTCATAATCAGTGTGAAGAACATCAGCAAGAAGTACGATGAAATCACCTCTTCAATATCACCGATAGTTAAGCGGTAAGTCATCTTTACAATTGTACTAACGCTTTTTGTATGTATCACTACAGACTATTTTAGTTACAAATTAATGGATTTCAGTTTCGCTGACTAACCTTCACATCAGCTTTACTGCCTGCATGTATAATAACTATTATATAATCATCTATCTACACTAATGAACATCACCATGCGGTACGTAGGAACTTAGTTCAAATCTCATTTTGGAAATTGGCATTTATGTAAGAAATATTGTGTGTTCCAATAAACGTTTAATCTGAAAATCATAAATTTTATTGTACGCTACTACTAAATTGTTATCACTGATTGCAGTAGCTCATATAAAACGTCTGAAGTACATGCAGCCTGTATTAAACAAATGAAAATCAAGTACAAATTCTATCTTATTCTGTTATTACAAAGAGCATCCTTATTGCGGAAACGATTTGCTGCGTTGAAGTAAATTTCAATCAAAGCTACTTCTATGCGTGACTATCAAACGCATACATTTTTTTCCTTACTATTAACATCCAAATTTGGTACCTCATTTACAGCAAAATCTCAAAAACTACACTACTAGAAATTATGTGAAAAATGCGGTAATAGATACTGCATTTCCTTTGATTTATCTATATCAGTTCTTTGAAAGATTTTCGTAAAGAAATCAAAATTTCATGGACTAAATAGGCTTCTCTGTTTTGGGGCAGAAAAAAGCTGTTTGGCAATATTTGCATTTTCTTTCCAAAATCGATACATATAGATAGACTAAACTGTTTTGCGACATTGCATGGAAAACAGCCTCGAGCTTAATACGTGGAATATGTGGCTTCTAAATACATGGAGAATTCGCAAATCTGAAACTTTCTTTAAATGCAACCGGCATGCGGGCGATTCAGCAAATGGAACAGCTTTGGTATTTCAATGAAGGAATCATCTAAAATTTGATGCTTCACACAATATTTCTTCCATTTTAGCAATCGAATTTTCCATCATTTCTAGCACATTTTATTTGATGGAAACTGCTTTAAATCGGCAGGAAATGGACATAGAACATCTGATACACTAACTGTACATTAATTCATCCCTTTATAATGCACCATTGATATTAATATCCAACGTTGTTTCGCTTTCTCATTGATCAATACATGTTTGTACTATCGCATGCTTTCCATATCTTATATTTGTTAATAAACAGTCATATTACTTACTCATTACTGTGCTGTACATCATTTTCATTATTCAACTAACTTTTCAGTGATATTAAACTAATGGTTCAATAAGTGTACTTTTGCTTTACAACATTCCCTGAATCCCGCTTATGAAAATAACTATAAATGCAGTCGTCGTAAATCGTTGATTTTTCGAGAAATTGGATGAAATAGCTCGTTAGCAATTGTGATATTTACAGATAAAAGCAACCCCACGTTGGATTATAATTGCATTTACATATTATTATTTTGACTAATTCTTATTTCTGTAGTGTATTCAATCAAGGAAATAGTGTTAACACAAATTTGAAACCTTTTGGATGATGTAAACATGTAAATATGTAAACAAAATTCAGGAACAAATGTTATTTAATCAAGAACCTGTTTTTGCTCAAAATAATGTGGATTTCTTGATAAACTTTCACAAAATCGTTTTCTACTAATATCTTTTCAACTTTTACATTTTATTTTTTTCCTTTCATCACCATTAAAATCATATTTTAATTTCAGTTTTTCTACAACATCTCGAGAAATACGCAATCCATCAACGTGGGACCAAGCTCACTGTTGTTTTCTAATTTTTTTCCTATATTCTGACACTATTTTTGGAAAAAAATAGGATTATCGAAAATTTCGAAATTTCATGGGCTATAGACTTTGTTGTTTTCACGTTTTGGGTGAAAAACATTTTTTTGAAATTTTGAATTCTTTTGATGGCCATGTTTACATATCGATGGATTAGAAAGTCCTGCATATTCTGATTGAGCACAATCCCATGCTTGTGGAATAAATTGCTTTTAAAGTTGGCAGTTTGTCTATCTTAATACTCAGGAAAGTTGCCCATCGGTAACTGAAGTTTGTGAGATTCACCTAATGAACCATTCTTGACATTCTAATGCTATAATCTGTCAAAATACGCATCTTTGTGCAATATATTTTAGATTTCAACATACCAATTTTCCCTCATTTTCAACCCATTTCGATTAAATTGTCGAAAGCTGTTTCAACACTAGCCAAACTTTGATTTAATCGCTCAGTATACGAACTTTTAATAGTTTATGTGTTTATAATCATCAGATGAAACGAATTTCTAACGTTATTTCTCTTAGACGTTGAATAGCACTTGATTGTCTTAACGTATGCTTAGCAAATATTTGCTTTGTTTAAAAAGTAATCATTTCATGGATTACAATGTTGCTCATGATTCTTATTATTATATAAGCTTCTCATTGGTACCAAACCTGCGGCTATTTTGATTTATTCTTGTTTTCAACACTCCTTGATTTCCACATAACAAAATGAGCATTAAATATAGTATTTGTTGCGATAATAATTAGTTCGAAATTGAATAAACATCATTAGACTAACAACTGAGGATGAAACAATATCTCTTTGCACAGAATTGTTTCGAAACCGCTCACATATTAACTTACAAGTTTAAAAACATTAAAAGCATGTTTCCACTAAAGTCAAATTATTTATTGCATGGTTGATTACGAACTACAATTTTACGTATACTATGGGTATATAAATTTTCCATAACATGCAATCGATGATTTTTTCAGAAATTTGATGGAATAGTTGGTTAGCGATTATGATATTTACAAATGAAAGCAACCCCACATTGGATTAAATTTGCATTTATATATTATTATTTCGACTAATTCTTATTTCTGTAGCGTATTCAGTCAAGGAAAGATCTTTAACAAAAATTTGAAACTTTTTGGATGCTGTAATATGAAAACAAAATTCAGGAACAAATGTTATTTAAACAAGAAGCTGTTTTTGTTCAAACTATTGTGAATTTCTTGATAAACTTTAACAAAATCATTTTTTACTAATATCTTTTCAACTTTCATATTTTATTTTTTGTCCTTCCAACACCATTAAAATCATGTTTCAGTTTCAGTTTTTCTACAATATCTCGAGAAATACGCAATCCATCAACGTGGGACCAAGCTCACTGTTGTTTTCTAATTTTTTCCTACATTCTCACATTATTTTTTGAGAAAAATAGGATTTTCGAAAATTTCGAAATTTCGTGGGCTATGGGCTTTGTTGTTTTCACGTTTTGGGTGAAAAACATTTTTTTGAAATTTTGAATTCTTTTGATGGCCATGTTTGCATATCGATAGATTAGAGAGTCCTGCATATTCTGATTGAACACAATCTCATGCTTGTGGAATAAATTGCTTTTAAAGTTGGCAGTTTGTCTATCTTAATACTCAGGAAAGTTGCCCATCGGTAACTTTCTTTAAACTGAACTGAAGTTTGTGAGATTCACCTAATGAACCATTCTTGACATTCTAATGCTATAATCTGTCAAAATACGCATCTTTGTGCAATATATTTTAGATTTCAGCTAACCAATTTTCTGTCATTTTCAACCCATTTCGATTAAATTGTCGAAAGCTGTTTCAACACTAGCTAAACTTTGATTTAATCGCTCAGTATACGAACTTTTAATAGTTTATCTGTTTATTATCATCAGATGAAACGAATTTCTAACGTTATTTCTCTTAGACGTTGAATAGCACTTGATTGTCTTAACGTATGCTTAGCAAATATTTGCTTTGTTTAAAAAGTAATCATTTCATGGATTACAATGTTGCTCATGATTCTTATTATTATATAAGCTTCTCATTGGTACCAAATCTGCGGCCATTTTGATTTATTCTTGTTTTCAACACTTTTTGATTTCCACATAACAAAATGAGTATTAAATATAGTATTTGTTGCGATAATAATTAGTTCGAAATTGAATAAACATCATTAGACTAACAACTGAGGATGAAACAATATCTCTTTGCACAGAATTGTTTCGAAACCGCTCACATATTAACTCATAAGTTCGAAAACACTAAAAGCATGGTTCCACGAAATTCGAACGATTTATTTATTGCATGGTTGATTACAAACCACAATACTGCGTAAACTATGGGTATATAAATTTTCCATAACATGCAATCGATGATTTTTTCAGAAATTTGATGGAATAGTTGGTTAGCGATTATGATATTTACAAATGAAAGCAACCCCACATTGGATTAAATTTGCATTTATATATTATTATTTCGACTAATTCTTATTTCTGTAGCGTATTCAGTCAAGGAAAGATCTTTAACAAAAATTTGAAACTTTTTGGATGCTGTAATATGAAAACAAAATTCAGGAACAAATGTTATTTAAACAAGAAGCTGTTTTTGTTCAAACTATTGTGAATTTCTTGATAAACTTTAACAAAATCATTTTTTACTAATATCTTTTCAACTTTTATATTTTATTTCTTTTCCTTTCATCACTATTAAAATTATATTATAGTTTCAGTTTTTTTACAATATCTCTAGAAATACGTAACAGGGCAACGTGGGACCAAGCTCATTGTTGATTTCTAATTTTTTCCTACGTTCTCATATTATTTTTTGAGAAAAATAGGATTTTCGAAAATTTCGAAATTTCGTGGGCTATAGACTTTGTTGTTTTCACGTTTTGGGTGAAAAATGTTTTTTCATAATTTTGAAATCTTTTTTTTGGTTATGGTAATATATCGACAGATTACAGAGTTCTACAAATTCTGATTGAACAGAATCCCATACGTGTGGAATAAATAGCTTCCAAAGTTGGCAGTTTGTCTATCTTGATTGATAGAGTATTTACGCAACCGTAACTTTGTTGATACATACCCAGTGTGAGTGAAATTTAATAAATGAAGCATTATACGTTATGATTTGGAAATGTTTATTCATATTTTTCAATATTTCAATATTTTTTCCGTATCGTTCAATCCATTATATTTGAAGTTATAGAGCTGACTTTCTTTGACAACTCTATTAATCATTTTTCAAATACAAATGTATAATGTTATTTATGTTTTCAAAAGTATTCAAATGGTATTTATGCTGTAATCATAACATGAAAGTGAAGCGATTTAGCGGTTTTTCTGTATGTTACATTTCGTTTTGTCAAAGGCGATATTTCACCTTTCATTTACCTGCTGCATTTCTTTATCACTAGCATGTATAGAATTTGAAATTTACTTGTATTCTTTCTTGTTCATGATTTTAGCAAATCGTATTTGTTTTTGTAATTGTGTTGTTTGTATCAATTGTTTATTTGTCATTTCTTCTAATTATATTAATTATTATGGTATTTTAATAACTGTGGCTCCCATTAATGGATTGAAGCTGAACATTATTTCTATGCTAACTTTTCCTGAAATATGTTATTAATTTTATTCAACACATGTATTTAACTGATATCATATTTTACAAGTTCATTTTTGACAAAAACTGCTCATTATACTTCGCACATTGATTGTAAGGAAAACATGCAATACAATGTACTGTATGACATTGCACTTTCACGCAGCTAAATTCTGTTTAGAAGTGTTTACAGATTATGTTAGAAATATCTGGTCTTTCAGGTTTTCTTATTATTTCAGTGAAAGAAATCTGTATCGTAATAAAGTTTTACGTTAAATTGTATATTTAAATAAAAAGCAAATGACGTTCGTCATTTAATAAAATTGTTCACCGTATGCACGCTACTACGCTATTAGTGATGTAAAATTAGCCTGTTCTACCAGAGGCAAAATAGTTTTCTATTTGCATAATTTATTTATTATCAAACACCACTTCAGAGCATTTCTATTATATTCAGTTATTTAGTGGTGTGCAACGGCTACAGGCACGTGTTCAACTATAATTCCACTCTTCAATACCATCTTTGAATTATATTTAATATTATGTTACATTTATTTTTCTATGAATATTATTTGGTTGACTTTTAATTATAGTGAAAGAACACTAATCGGCATCTGTATTAGTATTATTATTGTTCCCTTTCAGATAATTAAATTAGATGCTTTACAGTAACGTGTACCTATATTTGTTTTTATGTTGAGATGATCACAATAATATTATTCACTTTCAGCATTATCATGATTTGGAAACAAATGCGACAAAAGAATGGCATGTGGGAAATATAATTCCACTTTTGAAAGTCATCTGTTTTTAAAAGGTAAGTGATGTTTGAGAATGTATGCTGATACTTTCGTGATATATGCTATTCGCATGACTTGACAAACATACTAAATGTGAACTTATTAGATTTTCTGCTATCACTATTCACTTATAAATATTATTAGTAGTACATTACTTTTGATTTTCAAAGGTGCTTGAAACAAACAAAAGAAGCATAGTACATATTTGCGTTCATAAATTTCACTTTCACAATTCACATAATATGAAATCGAATACTTCATATACAGGAGATGAAAATCCAGGAGAACTTGTAATCATTATATTATTGCTAGTTTCATGTTAAATTTGCAGGTTTTCAGAAATCAAAGTTATGCATCACATTAATGTAGGTATTACTGGAACTATTCGCAGAAATCTTCAAAGAACTACCATTTCTTACAAACACATTCAATTGCACATGGAGAAAAAGTAAGCAATATGATAATGCTTATGATATGATCAACGTCCTGCATGATACTGTTTGCATTTTCTTTGGATGTCCTTTTTTAGTATCAGTTTACTTATTTTTTAATATTAAAAAAATTTACCTTTCAAATACATCGGTTATCGAGTCTTTTAAAACATTTATTTACTTATTTATTCATTTACATCTATATTTGTTGTTTGTATGTTGCATGATCATCGTTTTTATTAATATTTTACCAAATTTCAAATTATTTCACGTGAGTTCTTGGAATTTTTTTTGAATACTTTAGTTCTTTTTTCAAAGTAATTTTTTAAATAAATCTATATATTCTTCTTAACATAAATTTTGATTACTGTTCATTCTTGCACTATTTTGTCTTCTCTTTTATTTCATTTCATTTCTTTCTCAAATCAGAACTTTGGATCAATCTTCTATAATAATAATAAATAATAATAATAATAATAATAATACGGATAACTGAAAGCAGCAATGGCTTTTCACCAAACGTATGCACTCACGTACATGTATGTTTGCTTTCTTTCAGTTTTCACTTAAAAAATATCTCTGCAAAATTTAAAATTTATTTGGTTCTGCTGACAAAGTAGATTGATACGCCAGTTTAACATAAATAAGAACTCACTCGCATTCAACTTTCTATACTCTTTCATTCACATTCCACAACTACAACCTTATTTCATTTTCATTCAAAAATTTTCCCCATTTTATTAATTTCTCATTTTCACTTTGTTATTTGTCTTTTCAATAATTTGTCAGCCACAAATTTACCAATGTCACAATATTTTCATTATTATTATTATTATTATTATTATTATTATTGTTATTATTATTTTGCTGACAGACAAGTTGTAACGATCTGTTTCTTTTATAATAATAACAAAGATGAAACAATAAATATCAACAGTGAGTAATAATAAAAAAGGCAAGTGCGTGGCTACTGGGTTAAAGTGACGAAACGGGCTAAATAACTGTATTTGGCAGCAGCACGGAAACTAACCACAACAAGAAAGCATGTATAAAAATAAAATTGATTAATTTATTTATGCCAGCAAACATTGTAAATTAATTTGTAGGATTCTGTTGTTTTTTTGCAATATATGAACTTTTTCAAAAGCAACCCCAAAATATGTGGATATATTATAATGCTTCTCAATCTAAATAATAAGCTGCATAATTTCACCCTGCGTTCTATGTTTGGTTTCACTGTTTGTTCAGAGTTGTCAAATCACACTAATGAGAATCATAACAATAATCATTAAAGCATTTGTTCACTTACATATTCTTATGTTCTTGACTGTTTAATTGCTTGTTGATGCCAAATTAATCTAGCACGTTGGCAGCATCAACAGCAAGTTTAGAAACGGTGTGTGGTGTTGACGTAAGCCAATGAAGAGTGGGAAAGGTTTTATATTGGAATCGTACAGACAAGTTGCATGAATGGAACACATCTTAGTACAGATAATGCAACACGGGAGAATAAAATTTGTGTATGATGACGACAAATGAAACTGCGTCACACTGACAATCGATGCGACGAGGGACATTTGATTTTCCTAATGATGAAGTTGGTGAGAAAATACGTACAAAATGGTAAAGCAGCGGAAGACTGTGACGGCTACGGGAAAATTGTATCTGCAAATTAGGTTGACAGTTTTGTAAGGCTGAAGCGGGAATGCGAAGCACGGCAGAAAATTATCAGAAGTACCGTTGCGCAGAAACAAGCACACAAAACAAAACACACAACATGACATTACAATACATCTGAAATTCAGGCATGAATCACAAAGCAATCGTGTAAAAAGAACATACGAATGTACAAGTATTAATCTAATTGTTCTTAGCTGACTTGGATGCACCACAGCTTGAATGTTGTTAGTGAAATAAATACAAGTCTTATTTCACATTAATGACGAAATTCCAACTGACAGTTTTATCTTACATGAACACATAATACAAAGCACAAAAAAGAAAAAAAAGCAGATAAGATGAGGAAAAGTGAAAAATTCTTTTAATATTAAGTTAAAGTATACTTCAAAAATTAAATCACATAATAATAGTAAATAACTGAAAATGCAATTATATACAGTATTTCAATTGCCAACTTACGGATGAGCAGGTTACTAAATAAAACATTACTGAAAGAAAAGCAAGCGATGAATGCATAGTTATTATTTCAATTCAGAGATGTTCCATTAACAGTGGCAGTGCTAAATCAAGGTGCAAGTGAAGCAATCTGCATTCAGGTTACAATTACATAACTTTTTAAATTATTTGTATTGTATAATACTTTACAATATCTACATCATCAAGGCATTAGATAAATCAAAATTTTCAGCTCGTTAATTCTACCCGTCAGATGGCGCAACAAGTGTGCAAACTCATTCTTTATATTATGCTGAGATTATTTTCTGATTCGCCTTTGAGTAGCATATCCAACTTACTTAAGCCGGCCTGCACGACTGCCTGCGCAATGTTTGTCATTTATGCAAATTGGCCCATATGAAAATTAACTTCATATTAGCGGTGCGCCAGTAAAATTGACTTTGCTGACTCACAGAAGTCTTCAACGATATTTGCTTTATCAATTTCAGCTTTAACTACTGAGTAAGGTGTGCTGTGTCCTTGGATATAGAAAATGTTATCTTTTCAAACAAAGGCGTGGTGCAGTTTCAACTAAAATTAGCATGCAATTTCAATTTGTTTGCTTATGAACTTATGCGTGACGTGCATAATATTTGTTCAACGATCTGAAAATTCGTTTCATGCATGTTAATCCATAGAAATGAACTTTATGTAAATTTTCCTGTGGCTACTATTAGTTGCTCTAGAAATTCATTTCAAATGATTGTAGGCGAACGATGTGCGGCGAATGAACAATGGCGCTTTCAATGCAATGACAGACGAAGAAGACCATTAAAAACGGCTTTGTTTTTTATTTATTATACAATATTTCATTAAATTAATTCTTCTACATTTAGATACAGAAGAATAGAAGATAAAAGAAGACATCCCAAAGACAAGGGTAAGTTTGGTAAGTATAATTCTTTGAGTTAGACTAATTAGTTAAACTTCACTGAGAAGTTCTTGAGTCTGTAATTTATATAAACTCGAGCTGTAAGTTATCGAGCATGATTGTTTGTTAATTAGAGTAATTGGATGTAGATCATGAGTATTATTATAATAAATTTGAGTGGCTTTCCGCATTTGAACGTTTTCATGTCCCATGCCTTTTGAGTTGAGTTTAGGGTTCATTTGCGGAAAGAGAAATGGTTGCATAATTTGTCGATCATTTCAAAGGACATTTTGAGCATAGTGAGTTTTTAGCACTGCTATAGTTTGAGTATTAGAATAAGTAATTGC
>NW_003526944.1:3308409-3411625 GCF_000181795.1 Trichinella spiralis
TCTGCATGTGTGCAGGAGGAGCCGTGTTGTGGCATAGTCAAAAGCAGAGAAGCGTTGCATTGTCAACAACGGAGGCAGAATATGTCGCTGCTAGTGAAGCCGCTAAAGACATGATGTGGCTGATGACACTATTTGCTGAAGTCACAGAAGTGAAACAAAAGCCGATACTGTTTGTGGACAACATGGGAGCCGTCAAGCTCTCCAAGAATCCAGAGTTCCACAAACGTTCGAAGCACATTGATGTGCGATTTCACTTCGTTCGTGAAAAATATAATGAGGGCAAAATCGACATCCAGCACATCGATAGTGAAAACCAGAAGGCCGACATATTGACGAAAGCTCTGCCAAAGACTCGTTTTCAAAATTTGCGTCAGCAATTAGGAATTGTTTCTGAGCACATGAATTGTTAGAGGAAGTGTTGATGAAAGGAACAATTCATGTTGAAACCTGATATTTAATATACTGTAGTAACGGATAGATGCATACATAGTCCGTGTGTGTGTGTTTGCATATATACCTTGTGTTTTAATAAACTTTGTTCCGTCACTTTGTTTGTTGTGCTTCTTTGACTCCTTTCTCTAGCAACTGTGTTTGTGTCATTTGATCTTACATCTGTTGTCTCGATTTACGTGATAATACAGATCAAACTCAGCAAACCTCAACACATTCCAATGTGAATTTGAACTGATCATTGTGATGACGAAATTACTTCAAATTATTTTTGTTTTATGTTAATTTTTATCATAATCATGTAATTTTGCTTGATATGACAGTTATTCAAGTAGTGAACACTTTAAACAAGAATTAATGTTATTGTCAATATGGATTGATAACTTGCTTGTCTATGTGCATACTGTAGAATTTGAAGTTAGTGGCTTCATGATATTCCGTACTTGTAGTTTAGTGGGAGTGTTTTTTTTGGTTAAATTACATTTTTGTGAAATAATGGTATTGAAGGAATTATCGATTTTGATCGCTACAATCTGACAACAGTTTCTCGGATTAGATTGACTTTAATCAAAGTATATTATATTCAGTATCTATTATCGATCTGCGCGATATGTTTATTATTTCTAAGGTACTATGAAATATTCTACAAAATTTAACATGTTACCAAAACTTGAAGATCTGAGATGATTTATACTTTATGTTGATTATAGGTAACATTCTTCCTTGATTATTATATATTATACAGTATCTTAGATATCACATTTTTTATTTGGCTTTATTTTATGTAGTTTTTTGGAAGGACTGAACAAAATGTCTATGTCTAAATCATCCAACACCTATAACCGTATGAACTGGGAAGATGCAGTAAGTATTTAATTTATCAACGTGGCCATGAAAATTGAAACAAACCGTTATCTTTGTAATAATTTTTGTTTTTGGTAAATGTTGGTTGTTTTTTAATATAAAGTGATTATTATTTGTTGCTTTTATGTTGTTTCTGTAAAAATAAATGCATTTTTATGAAGTTATCGGTTAAATCTTTCTCACTTGTTTATTTCAGATAGTAAGGTATTAAGGATTTTTTGATTGTTATGACCTGGATAGCTGTAAAATATTATTAACTTTGTTTTCAGGAGTTTCCCATTTTATGTGAAACATGTCTTGGAAATAATCCTTATTTACGCATGGTAAGTGTTTATATAAAATTTAAGTGTTTAGACATTTTTTAAATTGAAATTTACGTTGGATACTTTGTAAGTGTTTCGATTTGTTATTGTTTAAGATGAAAGAAAGATATGGAGGTGAATGCAAAATTTGCAATCGGCCTTTTACAATATTTCGCTGGTGTCCTGGACGTAATATGCGTTATAAAAGAACAGAAGTTTGTCAGACATGTTCAAAATTAAAGAATGTTTGTCAAACATGTCTACTTGATTTAGAATATGGTAAGAACATCTTGACTAATTATTTATTGTTTAAATGAAATTTATGTAGCGATTATTTTGTAACAGAATGTTTACAGATGTTGTTTTTGTTTTTTTAGGTTTGCCTGTTCAAGTTCGGGATTATGCACTTGGTGTCAAAGATGATATCCCTAAAACAGGTGCAAACAAAGATTTTTTCATTCAAGCAGCGCAACGTGAAATTGATAAAAGTGATGGAACTACACTGGCTGGTCCTCTAGCAGAGTTAGTTGATCAGCGCCCAAACGAATTACTGAATAAATTAGCTCGAACAAATCCATATTATGATCGTAATCGTCCTCACATTTGTTCCTTTTGGGTGAAAGGTGAATGCCGACGAGGTGAAGAGTGTCCTTACAGGTTAATTTGGTGCTTTATATATAAATATAAATAAATAAATAAATAAATTTATTAATTTATTTTCTGTTTTAACTTATTATTATATTTGAAGACATGAAAAGCCAACCGATCCAGATGATCCGTTGTCGGTGCAAAATATAAGAGACCGATATTATGGGTCTAAAGATCCAGTAGCAGACAAACTGTTAAATAAGGCTAAAGCGTTGCCGGTTCTTAAGCCGCCCGAAGATAAAACAATAACGACGATTTATCTCGGAAATATTGGAGATGATAATGTGATAACTGAGGATGATATAAAGTTGGTGATAAAATTTATTGATTTATTTACAAATGTTTTGATTTTTTAAATATAAATTTAGAAATTATTTTTATCAGTTTGGTGAAATTCGTAGTATTGTCATTCTGTCAGAGAAAGGATGTGGTTTTGTGCAGTTTACCACACGTGAGGCTGCCGAATTAGCAAGCGAGAAAACATTTGGTAAGCTGATGATTAAAGGCCGCCGAATAACTGTTCGCTGGGGTCGTCCACAATCTCAGCAAAATGTCATTGGACAACTGGTAGAATCAGAACATCCTACCTACCAAGATGTACCTGGATTGCCAGGAAGTAGGTTTTGGCATGTGGTGTAAATTGTGAAATCTTCATTGTATGTTTATTTTACAGATATTCCGAATGTTGATTTTTTGGGTCCCAATCCTCCGGAGGATTTACCGCCGAAAAAAGCAAGAACGGATGCAGGCACAGCGCCTGGCTCTTCTCGATATCCGACACCGTCCTTCCACTTCCCTCCTCCATCTGTTATGCCCGGTAGGTGAATTACGCTTACGTACGATATTATAATCAGTTTATGGAAATATTTTTCCAGCACCACCTCCTGGTTTGCAAATTCCTCCTCGTTTTGCGCCGCCGCCGCCATTGATTCACCATCGTCCAGTTTTTCCGTTGAATGTCCCACGCTTGCGTCCACCAAGAGAACCGAAAATTCCCGACCGATTTCCCATTTATTATCCCAGTCAAGATCCATATCATTTGGCATCGAAGGATTTGGGAGATTAACATACTAAAAGAAAGCAGTTATTATGTATTAAAGTGTTGTTATTTTTGTTTCTTTTAAATTTTACTTAATAAAATTTGAATATCATACAATATAGGGAATGGCTGCAGCTATTTCAAGAACAATGCTCTGTTACTAGTGTGAATGTTGATCAAACTGACGTACAGAAAACAGTAAAGCTGATGAAGCAAAACTAAGGTGATGCGTTGACTGATTCCGCTTAGCTGTTAAAAAGTGCAACATTCTCTTTTTCTTCTAATGAATGATTCTAGTGGTGCCTTACCGTACACCAAAATTCTTTTCGCAAGTAATTTTACTTACTGTTCATTAATTACAGATACAATTGGCCATGTGGCGAGGTCGATATGAGTTTTATTCCTGTTCAGCAAAACACTTCTGTAAGTTCTTCTACAATTGTCTTATGGAATGGCTGCATTTTTTCCGATTCTTTTCACTGGTGTGTTTTAAAATTTGACATATTTCCTTGTATTTCAGAGATTGATGCTGCTCAATTGATTGTCTGATTATTTTTTCGTATCCAGCATCCAGTATGCTATAAAATGTCAATAGCACAACTGTTCCGTGTTATCTTTTACTTGAATTGAACTTTCTTAAATACAGTTATAAAGTTATTATATAACAGAGGAGAAAAATAAAAAGACAATGATAAGTTGTTTATCAAATGATCAAAGTTATATTTCAAATAATTACAAGAAAAGCAGACGCTTTTTGAAATGTTATTTGATAAGAGAAAATGGAAAATTATTATTTTTCATTCAACTCCTCAGAAAATATTGTCGAAGAATGCATATTGTTGACCCAGTTTTCCAAATATTTCACACAATTTGCATGGCCAAACTGTTTCGCATTGTCCAACGGCGTATTTCCCCAGCTGCAAATTAATTTATTCAAATATTTCGCAAATGAGGGGGGGGGGAGCGGAGGTACGAGAGAAGTATAATATAAAATCTGATTTACCGATCGATTGGTTCCGCATCGACTTTGCAACGTTCCAACAAAAAAGCGACCACTTCCAAATGGCCCCCTGATGCGGCAAGGTGCAACGGAGTACGACCATCGTAATCGGCAAAAGTCAAGCACACTCCTTGCAAAACATACCTGAAAGGAAAATGAAAACCATTTCAAATTATTCAAATTTTAGAAATTAATCAGCTTGTGCTGTGTAAACTTTTTGATTAATTCCAAATTCCCTCTGGCCGCTGCAAACATGGAATGTTGCTGATAAAGCGAACCAGGTTCGACTGGCTTACGACGTGGGTCAATTTTTTCCGAATCTCCATGCACAAGACTGTCGTAGTTGTGAAAATTGAAAGTTTCGACCAATGTCTAAAAAGCATCCTCTCAACAATACAAAAATTACATTAAAAATTATAAATAAAAAAATGATTAGTTCTTATTATTATTAGAAATTGGTTTTTGAAATTCACTTTTGCAAATTGAACTCCACGAACAGTGTTGCCCAGTCTGTCGAGTCGTGGAGAAAAGATTGCAAAGCCCATCACATTAGGAATTACAAGAATCATTGATCCGCTGACACCGGATTTTGCCGGCAAACCAACCTGAAAATTTGATATGAAAAAAAATATTTTCTTCAAAATAACAAAAACAAATAATTAATTAATTTTCTGAATACTTTGAACGCAAACTGGCCTGAATAATCGTACATGCCGCAGCTGAACATCAGCGAAAGCACGTCACGAACTGAACGATTTTCTAAAACTTTTTCTCCTGTAATTGGACAAACGCCTCCATTAGCCAAAGTTGCAGCCATCACTGATGCAGACTGACAAGTCGCTTCGACAGAGCACAGCTGAAGAATAATAATTCATAATTAATAACAGCAAAACAACTCTCTTTTCAGAATTTGTTCATGTGCATCATCTCAACCACCAACCCAACTTCGTATATTACAAAAATCTGTTGCTTCCAATTTCAAACTTTTATCTTAATCAACATTTTTTGCATATTAAATGCATAAATAAGCAGTGGATTACAATTAGATAAAGCAATGAAAAAGATGCTTATTTAAATTCTGATTCGACGCGATAAGCCAACTTTACCTGGAAGTAAAGATCCAGAGTGTCGTTCAAATTTACGCCAGCTGGAAAGCACTGAAAAACAAACAAACAAGCATTTAATTATCAATCGTCTAATTGTAAAAATTAATCGCATAACCTTGTGTTCTCGCATGTAATAAGCTAGTGCAAAATTTCGGTCCGCTGTCTCACGTTCTGAAAGAAACCTGAAAAAAAAGATTTACAGAAAAATAATAAATTCACAGAAAATAACAAGTTCATTTAAATAAATTCCAATTAATTTCTCGTGCAAATCTAGATTGAGAAACATGACAAAAATTATAAAAAAAAATAGAAGCATAAACACTATGCTATAGCGAAACAATAAAATTACATCTGCTCGTACGTCGTGTTACTGAAACCGATAAATTCATAACCAGCAAGTTTCTTATACATATTAATCATAAATTCAAAACGATCTGCCAAGTTTTCATTGTTCTAAAAGGAAAATATTCCAATTACAACATGTAAGGGTTGGAACATACGAACGTAAACAATACCTTTATAAGTGATGCAATAATAATTGCTCCAGCATTGATCATCGGATTGTGCGGTCGATCTAAGTTCAAATGTGCAATATACTGTCATTTGTTTAAGAAAAAAATCAACAATAAAATAATCTCACTGTTGTGATCAAGACAAATTTCGTTAAACAAACGCCCGGATGGTTCTTGGCCGACATATTTGTGAACAACCTCATCGCCAACATTGTCCAGTACAATTCCATAAGAGAACGCTTTGCTAATCGACTGGAGACACCAACGTACTTGCGAATCGCCCCATGAACGTCTAAATTGAGGAAATTTGAAAACAAAAAATTACAAACGCTTTCTACATTACAATATATACCTCTGACCATCGACAGTACAAACCGCCATGCCCCAATTGTCCGGATCCACACGAGCAAGCTGTGGAATGTAAGTGGCTACCTGTAAAAATGATTCAATTATTCAAAAATTATTATTGCATTATTCCAAACAATTGATGCACATTTCCAAGTGTACAGTCGCTCAAACTGCGAAATATTTCTTCAATGCGTGAACAAAAGCCTTCCCAATTTGGAATGACAAATTCATTCCTGAGCGCTCGAATGATCAATAAAATATCCTCTGAGATGCAACTAAATAAAACAATAAAATTAAAAAATTAATAATTTATAAATACAAATAGTCATCTACGAAGTGAATGTCTTTTTATCTAGCAGAAGATTGTGCGATTCAATCGTATCTTCTTGTACCAATTCTTGATGAGCTACATGTAACTTTGTCAACATGCGTTGAAGACGTGGATCAGATTTTTGAAGTCCAGCATGACGAAGAGCCTGTAAGTAAAATTAAATATATATTAAATAAATATATATATATATATAAAGCTTACCGCAAGAAATTTCGGCACTGATACCAAACCATCGGAATTCTTATACAGCTCAAAAATCGACTCTTCAATCGAATGAAGAATAGCAGGATTATTTAGTGCTTTGCTGTTATCATATGGAAAGCTGAAAACAAAATATCTTTAACTTGTGGATATGAACAGAATCTTGCAACAATGCAATAATAATTAAAAAAATTAAATAACAATGTATATTTTCAAAATCTTATAAATACTGTTTAAAATGACCCTAAAAATATGAAAATAACAGTTTATTTGATATTCCATTACGTAATGTTTATTGACATAATTTGAAAAGAAATATCTTAAACAATCAAATACAGCTTGATATTATTTTTTTATTGATTTCGTGAACAACGCTGACAAATTATTAATAAATATAGAAAGCTTAATTGGTAGAGTAATAATGATCGCTTGAGAGCATTCAATTTAAAATTTTCGTGAAATACAGTAATTGAAACGCTTCTCTTAATTTTCATTAACTCCCTATAAACAGAAACATATTTTCGCAGTAAATGCTTCATTGCATTATACTGTATTAAAATAAAGTAAATAAAAACTGTAAATGAAATTTCAAAAGCAGACGCAAGATCGATTTTTCATGCGTGACTGTTATTTGAAATATGTCAATGGCACTAATATGAAAAGCTATTCTCGCAAAAACCATTAGTAGAATAAACAAATTAAATGCGCTAAACTACTTTAACAAGTGTTTACTTTTAAATTCTATTTCCAAAAAGTCTACATAAAAGTAAATAATTGTGACCAACCAAAGTGCCGCAAACAAGCACAACATCACTCACATTCGATTACAGACAATTTCACCGTTATTCACAGTAAACATTCACTTATAATAAACAATTCAAAATTAATTGTTCTTTTCATTCAGCCTACTTAATATTCAATAATAATAATAAACTGAATTCTATTATAAATATTAGTATTTTTCATTTATTCCCATCATCATCATTATAAACAGTGCTAATGCAATCACAAAGTAGAAATTAACTTACACATAGCCATTCATATGATTACAGTTGCCCTTGTTCGGATCCATCACTAATTTGATGCAACTTTTAAACTTCAAATTCTGACAATACTTAAATCACTAAAATTGCTCAACAATGGGTGTTAATAGAGTTTAAATTAAGCGCACTTAAATAATTTTAATTTAAAACATTTCAACTTTAAATTAAAAAAATATATCTGAAATTCGATCAACATGTACTCAATTGAAAATCAATTAACTTTTATTGTTTAATTTGCTAATATTAAATGATAACATAATCTAAAGAGTGAACACAAATTATAAAAACATTATTCATGCATTCACTATCCTCTTGTCAATGGTAAAAAATCTCAATTGCAGCAAAAATATTAATTTTTAAGTGGAAATCATAATGAATCAATGTTTTCTTCTTTTATGCATAACAAATAAATAAACAATCTGTTACCTCCAATACTGTTATGGCACATGCTTATTTATTTATTTATTTATTTCACCTGGAAGAAAGATAATCAAAAAAATTCCTAATCTGAATACAAAGAAAAGTTAAGTTTCCACTTTCACCACCGTTTTATACAACACTTTCAGCTGCGCTTTAGAATAATTCTATAATTCTGCTATTAGTCGTGAATAATAGAGAAAAAAATTATTTAATTACCTTAATTCAATAATTTTATTCAAATCCTATAAGTTGAAATTGAAAGCAGTTCAATAAAAAAAAATCAATCCCAAAAGCGCTTTCAGACATTCCAACACCGTCACCGTGATGGGCACAAAACTATAATTTTCCGAGTTGTGCTGTATACAACATCTTATACAGTTTTTTAAATTCAAATTTAAAAACTCTTCATTTTAATAATTAAACAGCGAAATTGTGTTTTTTTGAAAATAAAAGAGCGCTGGCTAACTGCAACTCACCTGAGACGTCGTCCAAATAACGCATGAAAATCCGAAGCCGAACAGTGACAATCAAAAGCAGAATCAAATGACGACATTATTATCCTCCAGATGTAAAGAAATAAAGAAATTATTTGTTAATAAATTAATAATCTTTTCTTTTGGTTCTTATTTTTGCAAAATTTGCTACACAAACACCTGATATACGGTGTACAGAAGGTAATGGTGATCGACAACAATAAATATGAAGATGGAACGTTTCAAATGAGGCGGCACTTTATAATTTCAATGGAAGCATTCGGCCCAGTGAAAGGGCTTTTCGGGTTGGCAATTATTCAAACTGACACAAGCCAGCCACGCCCCAATGAGTCTGTCAGTTTCAAACTTCTTCCACTGGTAATGGCACAACTAACATTAAATGTCACGGAAAACATCAATTCAATTCAGAGTTCAATTCTGCTCTTTGTAATAATGAATATACCACTCTTGAATCCAATTGCATGTTCGAGCTTATTATTTTTTGTTTTTTATTTTTGTTCTTATAAGGGAAAATTCTCTCATAATTGTTGTATTATTTTTTAATTTTCTCTCCTTTTCCCTTTCCAACTGCAGGTAATTCTCACTCTGCAGTACTTATTGATCAAAAATTTGCTCCTTGTTATTGACTAAAGTTATTCTGAAATAGCTGTATACAACCTGTCGCGCATTTCATTTCAATTTCATTTCTACATCTCCTTCAGCTAAAACGGAAATTGAAGCGATTTTCCCTCCGCAATACACCGTTGGACATAAACAAGCACAAACAGCCTCTACATACTGCAAATTATTACATAAATTTGTGCATCACCCATTATTTAAATGTTTGCATCGGTGGAAATGATAATCATGATTGATATGCCATTAATGTGCATCAATGAACGTTTTAAGTATGTCAAAATGCTTTTACATCAAAGTATGAATTATATTCCTAAATTCTGCTATTTCAAATAATCATTCATATTTCAAAATTTTTCTCATTTTAAAATAACCAATTCTAATAAAATTTTACAAAACAAAAATATTGCCCAACAAATAGCAAAATATTAAATAATTAAGCGACGTTAATTAAATAATTAAATAAAATACAATTAAGCGCAACGTAAAAGAAATCTATAAAAATATTAATGTAGTTCAAAAAACCAACCGCAGGCATACTATTCAAAAATTGAAAAAAATGCAATGAAAAACAAGTAAACAACATACTTACCCTTTTATTTCTTGCTTCATCGCGGCGGCAAACGCGGCATTAGCACTTGATTAATCGGAGCAACAACTCGTCAAAGCTCAGATGAAGTTTCAGACATTCTTCCAAAGTTCCAGCACATGAACTTTGAAGAAAACAATTCAGTGAAATTCAAAATGCATATATGTCATCTTGTAATTTTATGCTGGCCTGGAAACTATCTCTCATAAAATACGCACTTTCTTGGCCTTGATCTTCATAACATTCAAGTTTTGACCATAACCGTTATTTTATAAAATTGAATAAAAGTCATCATTGAAATCAATGAATCCTTTATATCATATTATAATTCGGCATCGGATTATCAGAGAAGTGCTTTTTTCATCGGAATACGTCATCTAAGATAATTCACCAAGCAAACATTTAAACAATTTTCATAATGACGAAAAGTATCATCTTATTCCATGATCCAAAGATTTAACAAAAGAAAAAAAAATAATTTATATGTAATGTAAACTTCATTTACTTTTATAAAGCATTTTTCAATGACAATGAAAATAACATGCCAATCTTTGTCAACAAATTATATACAAGACAATGAACAAAATTACAATTAAAATGTCTTTAATTATAGATATTTACTAATGCAAAAGGAACTGTTTTACAAAGCGAACAGCAATAAGCTAAAACGTTAATTTATTAATGTAATTAAAATAATCTAAAAATGATGTTATTGTTTGAAAAGCAGCCGAATGTTATAGTAAATATTTACAACTGATGTAACACATATTTCAAAAAATTGTAACTTTTACAGTTGTAAGATATACAAAAACTTTTTAAAACAGTGACAGAAATACGTACAGTGACAGTGTGGCAGAACAATTTTACTTGATTATCGCTATTTATTTGACCTAATTATCAGACCGTATTAAAAGCATTTAAGGCAATATTCTAAAATTACAAATGCTCTAAAACGTCAACAATATTTTGTTTTCGAATTCAATTACATTATGAATATAATATATAATAAAATTAGTTGATTAATAATTTAAAAAATCAAATTAAACAAATACATTAATGCAACTCCTTCAAGTAAACGTCGCATGATAGATTATATCGTTATGGATTTAATTCTAGGTGAGGCATCGATTATTATTAGCAGCTGTGATGTACAGTCTTTGCAATATATTTCGAGGTGTCTGTATATTTGAAATGAAATATTTATAATAATGTATGCAGAAAATATTTAGTTTGTAAAAATATGCTTTAATATGTTTAAAAATGATAAGTAAAATAATATTATGATTTGTGTGCAAAGCATTATGCAATGATGGCAAATGATATTTCAATCATTATAAATTCAGAATACTAATAAAATTATGCAAAACATTTAGTTTAAATTTTTATAAAGTCATTTATTCTATCATTTTTAGTGTCATTTTATTTAATATTGTTAATTTTGTTTTGATGATTCCAGATGAAAAATTTAAGTATATTCAGGTACAAAATGTAAATCTACAGTAAGTCGTTGCTTACTCTTATTTTTAGTATGTAGGTTTGCTTATTTGAGCGGAGGTCTCGTTCAGTCATGGCAGACAGTGATAAAGGTCAGTATAAAGATTTGGATGCTCAAATCGAGAAGCTGTACAGATGTGAACAACTGTCAGAGAACCAAGTCAAAAATTTATGCGAAAAGGTATTCAGTTTTCTTCTATTATAGCGTTTATCTTAACTGTTGCTGACTAATCTTTATTTTTTACAGCATTAAAGTTACGATTTATATCTTACGTTTTTAAAGTTAT
Source organism: Trichinella spiralis (assembly GCF_000181795.1). Lineage (NCBI taxonomy): Eukaryota > Metazoa > Nematoda > Enoplea > Trichinellida > Trichinellidae > Trichinella > Trichinella spiralis. The sequence goes on from NW_003526944.1 coordinate 3,320,153, forward strand.
TTTTGTTTTTTTCTGTGTTTCCGTACTTTAAAGTTATTTATTTATATTTGAAAGTATTGTGATGTACTTTGTTTGAAATGCTTATATTTTTATAAATGGTTTTTCATTGCTTTTTTAGTATTGTTTATTTATAACTTTTGTTAACTTCAGTTTTATAACTTTTTCAGCATTTCAGCAATAAAATGAAGTCTTGTATGGTGTTCTTTTATTCATTTGACTTTCAATGTTTAGGCAAAAGAAATTTTAAGTGAAGAGTCAAATGTTCAGCCCGTGAAATGTCCGGTAACTGTTTGCGGCGACGTGCATGGTCAGTTCCACGATCTCATGGAACTTTTCGAAATGGGTGGCAAGTCACCTGATACGAATTATTTGTTCATGGGTGATTACGTTGATCGCGGTTATTATTCAGTTGAAACAGTTACATTATTAGTCGCACTCAAGGTGAAAACTGTTTTGAATTTGTATAATTTTGAATTAATTTTATTCTACTCGTAATTTAAGGTGCGATACAAGGACAGAATAACAATTTTGCGTGGAAACCACGAAAGTCGACAAATCACTCAAGTGTACGGATTTTATGACGAGTGTTTGCGGAAATATGGTAATTCGAACGTGTGGAAGTATTTCACAGACTTGTTTGATTATTTTCCATTAACTGCACTGGTTGATAATCAGGTAGATCACGATTGTTAACTTTTTATTGATTTTTAAAGTAATATTTTTTTATCGATTTAGATTTTCTGCTTGCATGGAGGTCTATCGCCGAGTATTGATACCCTTGATCACGTTAGGGGCATTGACCGCCTTCAAGAAGTTCCTCATGAAGTAGAATAATTGGCTGGCTTTTCAGTTTTTTTTGTTAAACTCTTGTCTTTTAATTCATCGCAGGGTCCAATGTGTGATTTGCTGTGGTCAGATCCGGATGATCGAGGCGGTTGGGGAATCTCTCCACGAGGCGCCGGTTATACATTTGGTCAAGATATTGCAGAAACGTTCAATCACACCAACGGATTATCGTTAATTTCTCGCGCACATCAGTTGGTTATGGAAGTGAGAAATTTCTTCGGTTTTTGATTTGCAGTTCTCCTGCTACGTAGTATATATATATTTTTTTTTTATTTGAAGGGTTACAATTGGTGTCACGATCGTCAAGTTGTGACTATCTTTTCGGCTCCAAATTACTGTTACCGTTGTGGTAATCAGGCGGCGATCATGGAATTGGATGATTTGCTTACCCACTCTTTGTATGTTTTGATTGATTGGAAAGCTTTTCTTTTCTCTTTGTGCTCTATTTCTAATATTTCAGCTTGCAATTTGATCCGGCTCCTCGACGTGGTGAACCTCACGTTACTAGACGTACTCCTGATTACTTTTTATAAAAAGAAAAATGCTATTATCAACAATATCACGTGGAAATCATCAGTATTTTTATATTTGAATAATTGCGGATATATATATATCTGTTTTTTAATGCGAATGAAGTCAGTCGTGAGGCTTCTTTAATTTAGTTGCATTTATTTGGTTTATCAGTTGATTGACATTAGTAAAATAATTTTAAATAAACAACGTAAGCTTTTTTATTGACCACTCTTTAATGGGTTGTTCAAATTACCTACACAGAATATTTTCATTGAATGGACGTTGATTGAAATTTTTTGCTCAGTACTTTTTAAAGTGCCATCTGTTTTCAGCAATCATTGTAGAAAAAATATTCCGATTCACTGTGCAGAGGATGAACTTTTTTCCGTATGTTGTTTGTTTTCTTCAGAATTTTTTTTAATTTGATGAATATATTGTGTTCAGCTGCTCGTTGCGGAACAAGACGCACAAACAGCAGAAAAAGGCAACCGACGACAATAAACAACAAGAATTGGTTAATAAAGTCAGTGCGACCATTGGAAGCGGTAATTTGCGGTTAGCCGTTGTACTGCCAGAAGGTGAAGATCTGAACGAATGGGTAGCGGCGAATAGTAAGATTAATGAATAATTTTATATAAATTAAATTAATTAAACAAACCACATTCCTAATAATGACATTTGGGATTGTTTTTTTTTGTTTGATTAGTTTGTGATTTTTTCAACCAAATCAGCATGCTGTATGGTACAATAACGGAATTTTGCACTTCTGAACGATGTGCTGTCATGTCAGCTGGACCTTTTGAATACGTATGGACGGACTGTTCGAATCCGAAGAGATCGATAAAATGCAGTGCACCCCAGTACATTGATTTTTTGATGACTTGGATTCAAGATAAACTCGACGACGAGTCGGTGTTTCCTTCGAAAATAGGTAAATAGAATAAAAACAATTTGATTGTAAAATAAAAAATTTAAAAGAAAAAAAAAAGAAATATATACTCAGAATATACAAACAAATTTTGTGCAGGCGTTCCATTTCCGGCCAATTTTATGGAAGTTGCGAGGACAATCATGAAACGTTTGTTTCGCATTTATGCGCACATTTATTACCAACATTTTGAAAATGTCGAACGACTCAAAGAAGAAGCACATTTGAATACTTCGTTTAAACATTTCATTCTGTTCGTCCAAGAATTCAATTTGATCGAAGACAAAGATTTGCAACCGTTGCAAGAAGTTATCGAACGTTTGACTAGCAAAGAGAGGTAAAAGCAGAAAGAAATTTAAAAAAAAACATTTTCCCTGGCTGCCACTTTTTTTTCTCTCCCCCAAGCTTCTTCATTCGAAAAATCTCCAATCTGTTGCTCGATTCGAACCATTTCCATTTCTGCCTACTATTTCTTCTTCTTATTATTATTATTTGTCAACTGTGAACTTTTTACCTGTTTTTTTAAATATCTCTGTTTATTTCCAAACCTGTGTAATAATAAAATGTTCGCGTGAATAAGATGGAATGTGACTGCTGTTCGTTGGATGATTTATAAAAAGAAAAGGACGAATATTTTACATGAATATGGAAACAAAATGGCTGGTCTGATTTTCCGAATTATTGATATCAACAAAGAATAATATCCGCTTGATTCAGATAACAGCATCAATTAATTAATCAAAGCTGAAAATTTGTATATATCATCGGCAAGAAGTAACGGCTCTTCCAATGCGGCAAAATGCCCTCCCCGTGGCATTCGAGAATACTGCACAAGATGTTCATATTTGTAAGTGACGAAAGCTTGTGGACTTGTTAAAAGATCATTTGGAAAAGCAGCTACACCGGTAGGAACTAATACAGGACTACTGATATGCGTTATGTTGTAAATGGGGAAATCATTAAAAACGAACATATATATGTGTGTATATGCTTACTTGAAATATCGCATGCGGCCAAGTTGTTGGTAAAATTCTTTGTAAAATCGCATTGAAGATACGATGCAATCGGACGTCCAATAAATCATAATGTTTGTCAACAATTCGTCCAAGGTAAAATACTTTTTCAAGCCGCCGTCGTCGAAATGTCGATAAGATGTATCAGTCCAAGCACTGAATTTTTCCAAAATATATGATGCCAGTCCCATTGGAGAATCTTGCAAAGCAAACCCTAAAAATTTGTGCATTAGTAAAAATAACTGAAAACGACAATTATACGAATATTTTATACCAACAGTGTCTGGCTTGGTGCTTTGTAAGTGAAAATAACCAGACTCCTCTATGAAATAAAAGAATTTTTCCATCAACGGATAAACTCTGTACTGATCGGCTGGATCAATTACAAATTCAGGGAAATAAATTCCCAAAAGTTGTTTCAATAGAATCATCGGATGTGCAATGCCAGCGACAAAAGCAGTGTTCAAATGCAATCCAATAACACTGAAAGAAGTTATATTTTGTAAAAAAAATTGAGCAAGAAATTCAAATGGCAATTTTACCGTTCAGGATACATCTGAGCAATGATACTGGTAATTACAGAACCCCAATCGCCTCCTTGACAATAAAATCGCCGCTTGTTTAAGCGATCAAGCAGTTTGATGAAAACACGAGCAGCTGCTGCAGGACCAAAGCCTGAACAAAATCAAAATTTTCATGTACAATATAACACGCAGTAAAAATACCCTACCCTAAGAGAAAACGTCATACACAAAACAAGTGAAGTGTTGTCATGCTTTTTGTGCATAGTGGTGCTTTCAGTAGCAGTGCAAAGTTATTTATACCTTTCCTCTTCGGTGCATCTGACCATGCAAAACCAGGAATAGATGGTGCAATCACTTCAAATGCATACTTTGTTCCATATCCAATGTTGTGTTTTATGGGATCGATTAAAATTGGAATGATTTTCAAAAATTCAGATACACTTCCCGGCCATCCATGAACCAATAAAAGTGGATATACAGTATCGTATTTGGTATCTTCTGCAGGCTTTGCATGAATATAATGCACGTTGAGACCTTCAACTTGAGTTCTGAAATGCTTAAAATTGTTTAACATAGCTTCGGTCTCACGCCAGTTGTAACTATTCATCCAATAATCATGAAAAGAGTGTAAAAATTTTGCATTCGATCCATAAAAGGAACTGCTGTTTTCCAAAGTTTGAAAAAATTTAGTACTGTTCAATCGAACTTGCAAATCTTCCAATACAGAATCTGGAACTTTCACTTCAAATGTATAAATTGCTTCGTCGTCAGGTGGCTGATCAGCCAGAGAATAATATTCATCCACTGTGACTGGTAAACTGTCTTTCCACAGCAGATACTTATCGTAGAGCACCACAAAAATAATACTAGAAAGTAACAATAGCGTATTGACCAATTTTCTCATTCTAAGAAAATAAAAAGATGGTATACATTTTATGATATATTAGAATGAACAAAATACTAGCAAAATGCAATGCGTTAGTAAATAATTTTTAACTATTATTTCAAACAATTTACTGCAAATGTATAATAGGACTGTTTTCAAAATGTCTCATTTAGCATTCGAGTTGCGTTTGCTAAATGAATTCACTAATTCAGCAGAGCCAGCATGATTATCAACTTGTGATTTCAAACGATAATACCAATCTTTGATTTTGGTATTTTCCATCATCTCTGCAAACGCGTGGCATCCTTCAAAAGATACTATAGCTCCATACATTGCCTAAAATAATACAAGTATACAACGTGAAAAAATGATAAAAAAGCAAAAATTACTAAATCTGCCAAATTTGGACGATCACCGCCCATAAATTTTCTATCAGGCCCAACTGCTTTCACCCACTCGTTACAACAATCGTACAGACTTTCTCGCACATCCGATTTCAAGTTATGTCTAGAGTTAAAATTTTTTTCTCATTTGAAAGGATTATAATTTAAAAATAAAATTTACCTTTTGCGCAACTGTTTACTGACAAAAAACATCACCGTTGCACCCAAATATACGGCAGTCAGACGTTCCCACATGTGAAATGTATTACGCCAGTCACTCACATCCGAAAACCATTGGAACGCTTTCAAAGATTCTTTCATTGTTCTGTAAATATTTGGCGAAATAACGTGAACAAAACAATCATCTACCCAGCTGCGCCATTTCCTTTCCTCACTATACGAACATTACTGAATTGTACAACGAATGTAAAATGCAGTATAAAAAATAAATCTACGCATACTTCAAGATTTCTTCATTCACATGCTGCTGTTTTTCTGGGATCATCAAAAAATACTTATTTGGACTAACCAACTGCATTTTATTGTCATCTCCTTTTATTAAACTTGACGGATAAGCAGACAATATTGTATGCAAATCTGCGTTCGGATTCAGCATGTAAGATTGAAGAAAACTTATGATAACAGACGAATCGTTGATTTGCTAAAAATAAATATCTGCTTCGTTCCGTTGCGGATGACGGTTTTACATAAAACTTACCACTGGATCATCTTTACCACAAACTAATATTGGCACTTTTTTGTACTCGGAAAACTTGATCTCTTTTCGAGTTATAGGATTCACTTCAACAAGTTCGTAAGAATAACCATAATAATCTAAATAGCTGCGAACTTTGCAGCAAAACGGGCAATTTTGGTATTGATAAAGACGTAAATTCAAATTTGAACAGTCTGTTTCACTACTGATCTATAAAATAAATCACCTTTCAATAAAACATACATTAAATCAATTGATCATTGACTTATTGCAATAAAAATAAACTTTCAATATTTTACAAATTGGATTATTTTATAATTAACTTCTGTTAATGTTCAACTAATCAAAAAAAACTATACGTAAACAATAATTAATCTGATATAAAATGTACACAATTAGATTTATTTTCCATCGCACCTTTCTGGTAGCTTGCAAGGCGGGAATTTTCTGTTCAACACCGCGCGTCCAAAAATTGAGCTGCTTCGCTGGAGTTTGCTGAAGAGAAACAGCAGTTCCTGTCAACAAATAACCAGATATACCAGCAGCAAACCATTTGCCAATAGAATTATTTCCAAACAGTCTTCCAGTAAAAATCATTTAAATGCTACAATTCAAAACAATTTTTCATAAACGGTACGGTTTTCAGTAAAAGCCTACATCTAGAATAATGTATTTTCCCAACTGATTATTCTTATTGTTATTATTATTATTTGACTGAATAACAAGCACATTAAAGAATACTTACTGAAAATTGAAAAGAATTTTTCTTATGGTAAAAAGTAGACATTACAGTATGCGATTTACAAGTAATATAAATGTAATTTAAAAGAATTTTAATACTTTATTTGATGTTGCGTAATTTCAGCATCTTTATTATTTAGGACTGCCTGCCAACTGTGTGCTATTGTTCTCCTTTTGACTGAATGCGACCGTGTGCGAAATGCAATTGTTGGTGGCGGCATTGAAGCCCACAGCGAGGTCATCAATTGCCCAATGCATTGCATCCTTGTCAAATTTTGAGTAATCATCGTTGAGTCATCTGCTTGGCTAATTGTACCGGTTCTGGGCTTCCAGAAGCTATATAGAAGCTTTGTCCATTTGTCGAAAATGAACATGCTGTTGTCGTCATTGGTGTCAGTTTATTACTGTTTCATTAATACGATCGTGTCATGGAGTTGTTGTTGCATATTTGTTTATCAAGTAAATACTTTGAATTCACGTAAACATTGTTTTTTTGAATTAGTTTAAATTTTAAATTGAAGCATATTATCATTATTATTAGCGTTATGATTCTGACAGAAAGTGACACTTTTACAACAACAGTTGTCAGTTGTAAATATTTCATCAAAGTGACAATTTGTCAAGTGTAGTGAAATTGATAAAAACCCCATCTTAGCATAATGCAGTGTTTTATTGGTTTTTTTTCATTTCACCACGAGCTAACACGATGCTTTTTCACGGTTACATTTTTTTGAGTTTTGCTTTTCTTTTCCAAAGTGGAATTTCAAATCAGGCGGCATATGAAGATTGTTCGTGCTACAAAATTGAAAATCACTCCAGCCATTGTCACTGCCAAGGCGACACTGTAAAGCGAATACCGGAAAATTTTGATGCTAATTTGAAAAAATTGTTAGCCAATCACAATTACATTGAATAGAGAATTTCATCGAAAATCAATTGCAGAACACTGGCGAATGTGTCGATCAAAAGTATAACCGTTGACGATTTGCATAAATATAAACTTTTGCAAGAATTGTAAGTGAAATTTTTTTGTTTGATTTGAAAAATATTTCAAATAAAAAAATTATTATTTTTTTAAATAAATAACTAAAGCTCTCTGGTCGGATCGAATTATTTGACTCACGTCGACGCGAATGCGTTTTCGATTTTCAAATTTCTCCGTCGCTTGTGAGCTTGGTTTGGTCATTTGTCACGTCGTGTGATTTTTTGAACGAGAAAAAAAAATCAATATTTATTTCAGGCGAATTAATGATTGTCCCAATTTACGAAAAATTGACAATCAAATTATTCTTTGCAATATCAGTTGCATTTTATCAATGTATCATTTGTTTGATCAGATGATTATCGGCATATTGATTTATTATCAATTATAATTGGTTTCAGAAATTTGAAAAATAACGCTTTAGAAGAAGTGCCAAAACTGACGCACGGATTTGCATTTTCTCACTGGCAATCGTTGCCTTCTATGTGAGTGATAATTTGATTACTGTAAAACGAGCATAATCAAGTGTTTTGTTTGAAATGGTTTTTATTTTCATAAAAACGTTCTTCATTTAATTTTACAGAGAACTGTCGTTTAATAATATCAAAATTATCGACGCGGAACGATTATCAAATTTGAGCTTAATAACACTGTGAGTTCAAATTTATTGTATTGAATGATTTGAATAAATTTTCCATTTCAGTGATTTAAGTTACAATAAAATCGACCATGTAGCGGGTGATGCGTTTAAAAACAGTCGTGTAAATATACTGTACGACAATGAAATGCATTTTTATCAAAGGCAGTGTTTCAAGAAAAAAAAATGTAACATTTCAGAAAGTTGAACAACAACCCGATAATTCATTTCTCTGCACAAACATTTTCATTGATGAAAGAGTTGAAGCAATTGTAAAATTTTTTAGAAATACAAAAAAAAATATTTGTTTTTTTTTCTTTGAAAATCTCCCTTCCAGAGATTTGTCCAACACGCTGCTCAAATCACTTCCAAGCGATGGATTTGAAACTGTTCAAGTGATCAATTTGGAACGAATACCGTCGTTGAAGCAGCTTCCATCGATTTTTTCATTTCCAAATTTACGCATTGCCAAATTCACCTACGCCCATCATTGTTGTCCATTTCAGGTTGGAATTTGTTTGAAAATTTGTCACCGTATTAAGTGATATTTGAAAATGGATTTTCATTCAATTCAGATTGTTAAAAGGGAAATTTACAAAGATAACGTTTTTAAATTTTCTAAACATCCCATTAAACTACTACGGTCATCATCTTCTTCTGTTCAGGTAGTGTATTTGTGAGTTGGTAGCTTGTTGATCAGATTTTAAATTGTTCAGAAAGCGTCAATTTCGAAAAGAAGCAAATCAGTCACCATATACAATTCTTCGTGGGGAAGTCAGAGCAAATTTCAAGAAACGCCCAACAGTACAAAGGGTCCGAAAAGGACCCGCAAGATCATAAAATGGTTCAAACAGCCTGCTTACATGAACATCTGCATCGGGGAAGAATTGTTGAACACGTTGGAAATGATCGAATGCAGTCCGAATCCAGATGCTCTAAATCCGTGCGAAGATGTAGCCGGAACGATGTTGGTACGTATTTTCATTTGGATTGTCGGCTTGGGAACTATTTTTGCCAATTTTTTCGTTCTACTCTGGTTCTTCACACATCGTGGTGGCTTGTACGTTGGTGTGACGACATTTTTCATGACCAATTTGGCAATTGCTGATCTTTGTATGGGAATTTATTTGGTAATTTTGGCCGTTCAAGATGCAAAAACTGCCGGCTCGTATTATAATTCAGCAGTCGATTGGCAAACCGGTTCCGGATGCAAAATGGCGGGCTTTTTTACAGTATTCTCCAGTGAATTGTCCGTTATGACGATGGTTTTGATTTCTTTGGAAGTGAATACGAATTCTACTTTTCGTAATTTATTCTAATTTTCAGTACTTCACCTCTTAGATATGGTACAATACACGATCGTCGTTTTATGGATTCAAATTTCAACTGAAAGCTGCATTCGGTGCTGAACTGTTCGCATGGTGTATTGCGGTAATTTTTGCCACGTTGCCAATTTTCAACGTCAACACCTACGCCGCAACGAGCATCTGCTTGCCGGTCAAGTCGGACACTTTGACGGAGAAGATTTATTTGATTGCGTTGTTAACGTTCAACGCGGTCGCATTTTTCTACATCACTTTCAATTATATTCACACCTACCTGATGGTATCCGGCGTTGGATGGCCAAAATTGCACACGCAAGATTGGAAAATGGCTCGCAAATTGGCAATTCTTATCGCCACCAACTTCCTCTGCTGGGCACCGGTAATCCTTTTCGGCCTTTCCGCCGCCTTTGGCTGTTCTCTGATCAGCATCTCGCAGATGAAATATTTGCTCGTGCTTGTTTATCCGATCAATTCCATGGCCAATCCATTTCTTTATGCATTTTCCACCGGACACGGTAGAAGATGGTCGGAGCTGCGTCGAACATTTCACCATCGTTGCGTTGGCAAGCAAAAGCGTCGCCTCGGTTCCAGATCTTCGGACAGTACGACATCCACGCTGTCCCAAGCGCAAGTTTTGAAAGAATTTGGCAAAAATCCAAAACACAACAAACACTCCATCCACTGCTTCTTATGAAATGACGACAAAGAAATTTTGAAGTTTTTTTGAAAAATTTTACAATTTCATCAATTGTATTTTTATCATTTAATTAAATCAATATAAATACAATTTGGTTCCATCCTACTGTATTGTATTGTATTGTATTGTATTGTATTGTATTCTATTCTATTCTAATATTAATCAATAATTTTAAAGTTGATATATGAACAACATTGTATAACAAAATTCAATTTTAATTGCTAAATTTTCTTTGAAATCAAAATTTTAAAAAATGCTTATACAAAAAGTAATCTACTATTGTACTTTTTTTTCACTTTTTACTTACTGTAAATTTTATCTTTTTATAAATTAAAACTAAATTTAATCATAATAATTATAATGAAAAAAAAGAAATAAATAATACTTTTTTATCGCATTATCAAAAATCAACATTGTATTATTTGATATCTATGACTGATGAACGAACATTGGCGCCTATTGCAAGTATGTTTCTTTGCTAGACAGTCCGAAACTGCGTAGCAGTTGAATTTGCATCAACTCTTCATCAGCTTCCAAATCAGGTGAAGAGCCTTTTTTGAGCATTTTCCAAGAAGGCAGAGGATCATCCAGAATGCACAATTCTTTTTCACTGAATATATACGAAAGCAGTCGACGACCAATCACAAGTAAAATCAACTAATAAAAAATGGGATGGTTTAAAAAGTTTTTTTTTTCTAAAATTTCAAATAACTTACTGTTAATGGGAAAAAAATTTCAATAACATCCACATAATTGACAACGCACAAAATTACGAAAAACAATATTTGTACACAAGTGAAGAGATGTATTCGTCTTATTGGAATGAGCCGTAAATAGCTGAAGTCTGGTTGATTTTTGATTGGAGTGAAAAATAGCAACAACCGTTGGAAAAACTGAAATTAAAATTTCACATTGAAAACATTACACTGTTGGATGGATGGATACTTTGTTACCTCAATCGATACTAAACAACTCGCTCCCATGTAAAGAAATACTCCAAGTAGCACGGGAATTGGTATTAGCTGAATGAGAGAAAAAAAGAAATATGCAAATTTTTTCAATTAATGAAAACTTTACAGAATAATATTTACCCTTTCAACGGGCGCGATGAAAATGCACAATCCAATAAGGATGTGGGCAAAGACGGGGCTGAATCTTTGTTCTCTGCAAAAGAAATGGAAATAATGAACAAGTAAGTTTTGGTCAAAACACGCCCACACACAAATGAATATTACCGGACTCCAATGAAAATTGGCTTTTCACCAGGTGCTGTAATTTTCGATTCCACTTTCAACAAGTGCATGTGAGTTAACGAAAGAATCGTTGCCGATAGAAACAACGGGATTGCCAAAATTCCTGAGATTAATGTCAGCACTACGCAGATCAGCAAATCCAAATGATAGCCAAAACCTTTCTAAATGATAAAATTGTTTTCATTTCATTGATATTACTAATATTCAAAGATGAAAACTTGCTCGCAATTTATTCTCCTTGCGATTCATCATCACTGTTGTCACGTGCTGATCCATAACAATAAGTACGACAAACAGAATACCCGGAATGATGCAAGCCAATGGAATCCACCAATTTGTCAAATCTTGTGGATTGACAAACCAACTGCGATCTAATGTAGGCTTAAATGAACAATTGCTGATTAAAAGTGAATTTTCAAAATTAACATTAACTACTTTAAAGCTGGTGGGAATTTTCAAGCAGGGAATCGGCAGCGATACCCAATAATTCACAGCAGTCATAACGAATACTGTTAAAAGCAGTGAAAAATCGGCAACAAATTCTCGAAACTAGAAATCATATTAATGGGATGTGAAATTAATTGATTCGTGATCAAAGAGACAAATGCTGTCTTGTACCCTAAGAGTAAAAAAGCGACTACTTCTGAGCTTGTTCAAAAAAGCAGCTAACAAAAAACTTCCAAAAAAGAGAAGCAAACTGAATGAAAAAACATCCGGCTGAAAGTTGCACTGCAAACCGGAAGCAATTCCATCCGCTGCTTCGCATTCTGCAAAATTTCAACATGAACATCAATTATGAAGAGTGAAAATTTTCTATTAAAAATTCTCACCATTTTTTGTATAATTTTGATACATCACGGATGTACCATTTGAAGTGATATTGCAAATGCAAGGATCTTTGAGCAGTAGCTGAAAGGAGGAATTTCCAATAAGAATATAAATATGCATAAAAAGGAAATTACCCTGAAATTTTTGGTCATCGGAGCGTGTTGACTGAGTGCGAGAATTTCTTCGAATGATTCGACGATGAAAACTATAGCAACCAACGTGGCGAACAGTTCTTCTGTAAAACGTGTAATGTAGGCGACAAGAAACGACGCATCCGTGGCTACCAAAATCAAAAGTATCAACGCGGCCCAAAAGCAAAGCCAAAATCTAGCCGGTAAAAAATTCCATCCACGTTCACTGGATTATAATTGAAATTTGAATAATTAACATGAAGACCACAACACAATTTAACTTACTAGCAAAATTCATAAAATAGTGCTTCGAAAATCATCAACGGTCCCGTGGCAGACATGATACAAAGCGGCTGACCGGCGAAAAGTCCCATCAAAATTCCGCTTATCACAGCTGAAACGATACACTCGGTGACTGCCTGAAAATTTAATACATTTTTTTAACAATTTTTTTTATTTTGCAATTTCTCCATTGTACAGACCATTGAATCGTCCATTAAACTGCCCATCATTCCGCCGAAAGCGATCAAATTGGTCAAATTAGCAAAGAAAAGAAAAACCGACGCTGCCAAACATTGGGTGAAACCTCGCCAAGAAGTGAACACATCTTTGAAATCAGAAACGTAATAAGGCCAACGCCTTTTAATATCTTCCACCAAACCGCCGAACAATCTACAATTTTCAACTGTACAATTGCAAATTGTCAATTTGAACATTGCACCATACTTTCCAGTATACTGTAAGCCTTCCAGATCAATTAGTACTTTAGAAGTTACAACAGGTGCGTGTTTTTTCTCTTGTTCATTCTGAAATTGATGACGTCATATTTAAAAAATATATATAAACATATATGTATATATGTATGCATTAATTAACGTACTTCTTGTGCTTGTTCAGTCGGCTCCATGTCGTTTCTCAGATGCCATTTGCCCGGTGGTATGATCACCGAATCACGGTGAAATTCATCCAAGCCGTAGGTCAGTTCTGTGGAATCGACCGCGTAGGCGGCGATGTTGCGAAAATTTTTATCCGTCATCAACGCTCCCATACAACGACCGACCATGAACAAATCGTGCTCGTCGTGATGACCAGATGTAATTAATACGAATAAAAATCTCGTCGGACAAGGCATCTGTGAAATTTGATAATTGAATATCAAAAAAAAATTAATAATAACAAGGACAAGAAAAAAACAATATGTATACAACCTCACTGAGATTTGCAAATACTCGTGGTTCGGTAAGTCGCACAAAAGCTGAAACCGTTTTGTGCATCAGTGGCAATTGAGCAATCAAAATAACCAATGATTCGGCATTTTCCAAATATTTTTTCAATTGTTCATTATATTTCTAAATAATATGCAACAGTTTTTAATTTAACAATAAAAAAGAACACAATCAAACATTTGAAATGGAATATTTTCATTCAAACATTTCATTATCAATTTATTCTATTTATTATCTTTTTCATGTTTGCTATTCTCGTCTTATCTTATGTACAGAAGTGTGAAATTGGCCAATTTTCACTCCGGTGCCGTTTTGGTACCACAACCAAGCTTGCACTTGTTGTCAAGCATGTTGACCGAACTGGGCAAAGTTTAACATTATACAATCCTATTTCCTGTTGCTAGTTATCGAATGAATCAATTTGACAAATTCAAATTTAATTTTGTTTCAACCAGTGGTAACTTTTGTTTTTTTTTGAAAATTTGAATAAAACAACAATACCCGTTCAAAATCGTCTTCGTCAGAAGGGACATTTTTCTGTTGAGATGTTGAATCTGTATAAGCGTCTACATTCGGAGGTGACAATGGACGCCAAAGTAGACAGCTCAAATTTGTGGTCGTCGATTTGACTAGATGCTCTTTACTTCTCAACAAAGTACGAAACAACACGTTCGTCTCGGTACTCGTTATAGCTCTTTGTTGTTCCCATTCGCTGACGATCATGTCTTAAAAATGTGCTTTTGGAACACAACCAATATGCAAATTTATATTTATAGAATTAGGCATACTTGCCAGTTCTTCAAAAGTGGAAACGGTACGGTCCAAAAGGACTGCACCCCGTTTCAGGCAATTTTTCAAACGAAACAACGCTACCGGTGTTACAAGAGGAACATTGGGCTTGGACCATCGATGACCTACATTTTCTACTCTTTCTTCATATTTAATCCATCTGAAATTATTATTTTTTATCCAATTGTTTATTCAACAAAATTTAAGATAAATTCAAGTTTTATCCCACGTATTAAAGCAAAAAATTGAACATGCATTCAATCGAACCTGGCAACTTCTTTCCAATGGTAACGTTCGTTGTCATCGATGAGTTTGAGCATTTCACAAAATATTGGCTTTGATGGATCATTGCAATTTTGAAATTTTTCCTTCCCACGAGCTTTCACTCTTTGCGACGGATCTAAATGTTAATTATAATAATATTTTTAAAATTTTTTGTCGATTGGTCAAAAATTTTTACTTTCCGGAAAATCACCAATCTGAACATGCTGGGTAATGTAGAGCGGCTCCAAGAGAATATCTTAAACAGGAAAATTGAAATAAAGTTCTTCAACTAGTTGCATGCAAATTAAAAAAAAATATTCAAATTTGAACAAATTTCACAAAACAACCTTTTCGAAAATGTGAATCCTCCTGAGAGTGAGTCTGAAAATTTTTTTCCCGATGACTCATAACGTAGTATTCATTTGTTTCGAAAAATTGTTTCTTTCTTGCCAACAATTAAATTCTCCAACTCCCCCATCATTTAATGTTGATATTATAATTGAAATTCCCATCAAAGATAAAAAGAAGAGGGTGGGGTGATTATTAAGTATTTATTGTTGTTTAAGGTGGGTCTCAGCATTTGGAAATTATTCACCCTCTGAAACCGGTTTTCTGACAAAGTAATCGCACCAACCCGTCAATAGTAAAGGAATTTTTAAAAATTATTTATTTCACCTGCGGTTTAATGCTTGAAAAAGAAAAATGCGCCATTTTTAGTCGATCATTTTCCACACATTTTTTATGTATATGTTTTAAATTTTAATTTTTCAAATTTATTGTGAACTTGAAAAAATAAATTTGTATCACTTTGAAATCTGTAACACATACGCATAATACTGTTGAATCCCATTAGTATTTTCAATTGACTACAAATGCTTTTTTTTTCTTCAACTGAACTTACAGACACTGTATAATGAATGTCAAGTAATATTTTTTAAATATTATTTTGAAATTTTCTACGAATCATTAATCACACGGTGTATTGTTATTTAGAAAATTTTTTATTAAAATATTTACGCGAATAATTACATTTCCACTATTTGAACTTGACCGTTGATAATAAAAAAATTTTAATATATTAAACATTTATATTGTCAAATGACAATTGTCTGATTATAATTACAAGTTGTCTTATGTTTGTATAGGGTAAAATTATTCTTTTAAAACTTTTCATACTTTGTATAAATAATTCGCTCACCTGTACCTCTTTCATTTAGAACATCCATTTATAGAAAATAGTATTTTTTGAAATTTTTTTCAATTTTGAAGAAAAGTTATTGTTAAAAATTTTTTTTTTGATCAGAACACAACAACAACAACAACAACAACAAGTTGGAAAGCAAAGATGACGATTGGAAAGTATTGCATTGCAGTGATTGTAGTAGAGGAAGACGAAGAAGAAGAAGAAGAAATATGACCCGCATTTATTCTGATAATTAAACAACAAATGCTAATGTTAACTGTTGAAAGCAAAATTCAAGCTGTCCCAAGTTGTATGTTTGTCACCACCGCTCCGACTGTTATCAACCAGCCAAATATTTTATTATGTTTAACGCATCAATCACGACTGATAAAACGCTATTTTTCAATATTTGCTGGACAATTTTGCACAGCAGTCATTTTGTTTAAACGTATTTTCTTTTCAATTATTAAAAATGAAAATATTATCACAATTGTATCGTTGAATTTTCTAATTTTAAATTATTCTACTTTGAAATTTACCAAAAAAAAAAATAATAAAATTTTAAACGTCAACAACACTAGTAATTAATAACAAATAGTTTGATAAAATTCAAATAGAGTTGTAATTATTATTGGATTGCGCAAATTTATTGAACGTGGTAATTGCCAAATTGCATCATTTTACTTGCAAAAAGAATCACTTTGTATTATTATTATTATTTGAAGAAGAAAATTTCAAATAATTTTTTTAAACAACTTTAATTAAATTTGAACTTTCAAACTGTAGTATTTTCAATTTGAAAAAACCAAACAGAAAACATTTCCTTCTATTCTCTCAACTTTCGCATTGTTGACATAAAAATTCAAAATATTTAAATCCAAAAACATGGTGCACTGTATGTCTACATTGTTAATGGGCTTAAGTAGAAGACTACACTGATAAAATGCACAGTATACCTTCAAACATAGCTTCAAGTGTTTTGTTTTCAATTTGCAAACGTTGATCAGCTTAAAATTTGCATGCCATTGAAGTGCGAGATTGTAAAATGTGGAACGTCAACTTTTGCTCATAATTGTGAATAATGATATTCTATTCAAGTATAAATATTTTGCCTTTCACGAGCATGTTGATCATTTTTATGCCAAGGGCAAAACAGACCAGACCGAGTGAGTGATTGATGAGGAAAATGTGATCTGTTGGAAAAAGGAAAATTAATTATGAAATTTTTAAACCGTTCATTATTTTTCTTTCATAAATTCAATATAAATCAAAGCGGTTCTTTCAAATATACATATAATAAATATCCAATAGATTGTCAAATTTTCACAAAAAGAGTTGTTGAAAAAATTTGGAACATTTTGAAAAATAACAATCAATAAAAATAATAATAATAATAAGGTATATTATTCTCTAAATATCAAATGGACAAAATTGTGAGCACATCTTCATTTGAATATGACAAGTGTACTGTGTGTTGTTTGTTCCATTTTATTCTACAATTCATTAAACTGGTGCCGTTGAAAAACCAGCAGACAATGGTACTTATTCATCATGTGTTAAAAATGTCAACAACAACCTGATTTACTGTTTGCCGAACAATAAACTCACAAAAATAATAATTAAATATGATTAATTAAATTAATGAACGATCTGATAGCAACAGTCACTAATAAACAATACTGTTGATGAAAATATTGTGCTTTTTTATTATTGCTGCGTTTAGCCGATATGCTCAAGGAAACTTTTACGCAAATAGCATCCTGTTTTCTTTTTCCTTTTTTATGAAAAAAAATTTTTATTTTATAAATTTTAAAAATATTTATAAAATTTCAACACTGTGAAATCAGTAAACAAGTGTTTTTAAATTAAAAGTTGAAATAAAAACAAATTACAGTAACCGTTTGAAATGAAACAGAATTCAAATTTAGTTTGATCAACATTGAAATCAACGGGCGAATACATTCTCAACTGGCTTATGCAAATTTTAAAGCAACAACCAAACTTTAATGAACATATTTAATAGGCAAACAAATACGAGGCATTTGATTGTTATCGTCATATGCGTGATTTGATATTCGATTGAAAATTTATTCTGGAAACAGCTACTACATGGAAATCATTTCAATTGAAAAGTAACATTGATTTTTTGAGCTGAAATGTCGCACTATTCATTATGCGTTCAGTATTTGATATTGGGAACAGATTTTATTAAATAATTGATTAAATCATACGAAAAATAACAAAAATTCACAAGTTTCGGTTCTTTTATTTGTTCAGTGTCAAAATTTGAAAAAAAAATTTATTAATAAAAACAAATTTATAATCGTTTTGAAAATTACATATTTATAATATATGAGATTTAAAATTTTAATTTATAACAAAATAGGACCGTTTTCTGAGCTGTTTTATAAAATTAACTTTATGAGCAAGAATGAAAAAAAAGTGAACAATGAAAAATTTTACAATTTCACAATGTGACAGCTTAATTCGTCATCAACCAATAGAACAGAGGCGGTATAGCTTGGCGGAAAGTGATCCGGTGTAAAGCTGGATAGGATGATCAAACGCTTTTGGGCAATCACTCGGTGGCCATTTTTGACAATCTGGTGGCCTCGGACAATCATGTCGATGTCCATTTTGCGGCAAAATGATTTCACAACATCCACACCAAATTGTAAGCCGGCTCCACGACTGCTGCGCGCCCAGCCAGAAATTTTAATATTCGGATCTGACCACATTAGTTCTTCGACAATTTCCACGTAAGCATCTTCCACTGGACGTTGGATGCTTCGTATCTGATCCCAGTTGTTCAAGTGCCTTGGAATGCCGCCGTGCATGCAGAAGATTCTCCCGCCGACCAGTGCCGCCAAGGGCATGTAGTTGAAGGCCCTGTTGAACGAGTTCCAAATTTCATCGTCCTGGTAACGTTCTTCAATTTCATCTCTGAATCCTTTGCCGAAGTTGATGTCCGAAAATTCATGATTTCCCCTCAAGAGGAAAACGTGATGCGGATAGCGGATTTTGTACAAGAACAACAAGCACAAGCATTCCAACGACTGTTTGCCCCGGTCGACCAAGTCGCCCAGAAATAAATAGCGATTCGAGGGCGGGTAACCGCAGTGTTCAAAGATGTTCAACAGGTCGTCGAATTTTCCATGGATATCGCCGCAAATGATCATTTGAGGTTCGATTTCAAGCAACGTTGGCTGCAAGCAGAACGACGCTTCAGCCCAAATGCACAACTCGAGCAAAACATCCTTTGCAAAAGGCTGCTTCACCGCTGCATCCCTGCAGGACAGAACTTGTTCAATCATATCATTCAACAGATTTAATTTCATGTTGAACAAATGTCCAGCTCACGATCGAACAACTGATCCCCTTTTTAATTTATTCATTCATTCATTCACTTGTTTAAAATGCAAAACAGTTACAAGCTTTAAACTGTTTAAAGTTATTTCTTTACATCGCTGACAATGGAATTTTCACACAAATGTTAATTTAAACAGTATTGTATATTTTTAATCTAAAATTTTTCACAAAGTAATTCGTTTTTTTTGAATTACCATCTGCAGTATTCTTACTGGCAGTAAAAAATTAACATTTAGCTAAAAAACCTTATTCCCGCTAATTTAAATTTAATCATAATTTAATAATATGAAATTCTCATCATATTGTTTGGTTTCTTCTTTTAAAATTAGAATGTCACAAAATTTAAATTTAAAAAGTATTTTCTTTTTATTGAAATTCAAATCAAAGTTCACTGTGAAACACAACTCTATTAGATTGTCTGTCAGTATTTTTATTGAGCATTGAATAAAAAGTTATGAAAACCGAAAAAAAGCAGAATAAACTATAATCTTAAATTTCCATTTTAATGTATATATATGATTAAATTCAAGTGCATTCATTGAATAATAATAATAAAGATTAATCATTTGTTTTTAAATTACAGTGTATTCTATTTTTTCCTTAATAAAAGTCAAGTCTGAATAGGTTACGGTAGGGGAGCAAGTAAGAAGTCCAATTGTGTGCGACTTTGGAAGGCAGAGCTGTTTAAATTGGGTGATTTTTTAATTTATTTTATTTAAATATTTGGTCATATATGTATTTATTTTTTGCCCCTTTTATTTGTTGTCACAAACAAATCTACTGATTTTACTTCTGTTTGAAAATGTTTGGCTTCGGTTATTGTTTTACCGTTTTTCTTGTGTTGAAAGCTTTTTTATAAGTGTTTTTCATCATTTAAGCTGTTGGCATGGAATAAAATTCTTTTCTGGATAATTTATGACTAGTCTTAAAGTTAAACTTTACTATGCTATATTCATATATATATATATATATATATATATATATATATATATAATCGTAATATTTATTTTATGTTTAAGTTGTACAGAGAATATTAAATGTCATTAAAATTTTGTTTTTATCTTCTTTTGTATGAAATTTTTATATTTAGAAATGAAACTTAATGGTTTTGATGAAAAGTAATTTATCAAATAATCAATCGTTAAAAAAGAAATGGAATCTTTTGAATACTTTGATAACAAATGTGTCTTTGATTTACAAATGAGATATGCGTTTCAATTAGTTGTTCTATTAGAGAATGAATTAATATTTCAAGTGTTTGATTTCTAATACTTTTTTAGAATTGATCAGCATGAATAAGGACAAGCTAAAGGCGATGCAATCTGTAGTTCGAATTGGTGGTAAAGGCACGGCAAGAAGAAAGAAGAAGGTGGTACATAAAACCGCGACAACGGATGACAAGAAACTTCACAGCAATTTAAAGAAATTAGCTGTCAACAGCATTCCCGGCATAGAAGAAGTCAACATGATAAAAGATGATGGAACAGTAATTCATTTTAACAATCCGAAAGTGCAAGCTTCAGTGGCGGCTAATACGTTTGCAATTTCTGGTCATGCGGAAAGTAAACAGATAACTGAGATGATTCCTGGAATTTTAAATCAACTAGGTACAGAAAGCCTTGACCATTTGAAGCGACTGGCGGGTAGCGTTGGTGGCCAGCCTGGAAAAAAGGAAAATTTGATAGCAAATGAGGTGGAATTAGATGATGAAGTTCCAGATCTTGTTGGAAATTTTGATGAACCATCACTGAATGAAGCAGATGGCAACTGATTTAATTAATAATTTTTTGAATTAAACGTGAATATCTGCTTTTTTCTTGGCTCAATCTTTCTTAGTGTTAGTGTTTGTTTTTGGAAACTAGTTACATGTGAAAGTTCAATAAAACAGGTGAAATTTAATATATTACATCTGTTTGAAAATGTATATTGCAAAAATTAATTATCCATTTTAATGTTTGAAAATAATGTCTAGTGTGCAGTGTCATACTGTAGACAGTCGTCAAGTTAATATGTATGAAAAAGTCGAGGATTGTCAAATTCGATGTAATTTTTAACAAAATAAGATTTTTATATTCAAAAAACACGTTGCACAATTATTTTGTTAATACATAAATATCTTCATAAATTATGGAAAGTGATATTTTTTATAAAATTGGAAAATAATGAATTCCGTTTTCTTATTAATTTGTAATATTTTATCATGTTGGAATTTGAAAATATTTTTGAATTCACATCAATATGCAATATTTATATTTTACTTTTAAATCAGAAAGGTATACTGTCATTTGAAAATCTTCATTTCAGAAAGTGCATTTCGGTGCATGGTGCATTGCTTGCACTGTTTGTGTTTGCAAGTAAAAGTTAGAAATATATTGTTTAAAAAATTTACTTGCAGTTTGTTTCTCAAAATTGTAAGTTGCTTGATTATACTATGATTCATAAACAATTGGCATTTTGAATTTTTTGGCGATGAACCTATTTTCAGTGCATCTTATGTAAATTGTCTTTTACTAATTGAAATATGTTTTCATTTACAAGTGATATAATTTCATGTTGGTATTGTTAATTTTTTGAAAGGTTCATAGGATTGATAATTTGTTTTAGGTTACAATACAGCTTTTTATATTTCAATTTATCATTGGGCGCGAATTGCAAACTTACTATACGTATATGTGATAGTTGTGATGTCTTTTTTATTTGGTTGGTAATTGTGATTTTTATTTCAGCTTAAATTTTTAAAAGTATCTCAGATTTATTTTTATGACTGCAAATTTTTTTAATTATAAAATTTTTATTTATTAATCATGAAATTAGAATAGATTGATAAACTTCAAAAAATAAATATAACAAACAGTGCGTAGCATATAATAATAGTCAAGTTGAATGGCATATGATTTTTTGTCACTTTTTAATTTGTCATCTGCTAAATAACCATCATTCTTGCCACTGCAATGGAGGTAGTTACAGCCATAACAGTTTGTAGAAATGACGAGATGCTGCTGGGATATGCGCCACTTAGCTCAGATTCGTCGGGGCACGGCTTTACGCATTCCGTCGCGTTATGCACTGAAACACAGTCATGAAATTTTTGGGCAAAGCACAGTGGTCGATCCCAGTTCTTCACTAACTGAGAATTTCTCATGCACATGAAGTAATAAATCCGAAAAGCTGTCGATAGTAGTTGCACTTCGAAATTTTCTTGATCTTCACTTATGTAAGCTTTATAAAGACAGTACATAACATCATATCGAAGTGAAATATTGTCAAAGCATCTTTTGTATATTTCAATTTGGGAACAAAATAGGATAATATTCGAATGTGAAACTGCGTAAGGTGTGATAAGGTTCTCTGCAGGGCAGCTCGTGTACATATCGTAACAAGATGCATTGTCCATGCTGATATTCCTGTTGAAGAGTACAAAATCATACAACGGGATGCCGGGTGGCAGGTTATTTTCATTGTAATTTTCTTCTTTTGCAGAGCTTAGCAAGAAGAACGCCAAAACCGTTGCGTAGAAAAGTTTCTGGTCCATGCTAGCAGTACGGATACTGACCATTTTTAGACACTTGGAAATGCCTGCGACAATGCACTAAGACGGATATGACTAGCGAAGCTGAGGCTAGTTGAAATTAAACAAAATTCTTCATTGACATTAAAGTGTTGAATTTTAAAATAAATTTTTTGTTTAAACTGATTTGTAGTTTCGTATTAAAATATGTAAAATAATTTTTTTTAATAAATTTTCATATTTTAATTATTAAATTGATTCAATTTCAAACAAAAATATTTGTCTTAGGTGAAGAACAACAACAACGGCGAATCAGTGCCAAACGACGAGTAATTGAATGGACGGACCATTGGCGCGGCATTTCAATCTGCCGTATTTAATTAACCGGTACAATTGTTGTTCCTTTTTGTTTTATATATTAAAAAAATTGTTTTATATTTTTGCTGAATTTATTTTTAAAAAAATTTTTGGTAGGTCTTTATTGGATTTCAATTTTATTATTATTTTTCAATTCAACATGTTTCAACAACATTTCTAAACGCATTTCACTGAACTCGAATATATTTCTTTGCTTTTTTTTTCTTAAAATTAATATTTATAAGTTCGAAGATGTATGTTTTCATTTTCTAATAATTTCATCATTGTTTAAGTTGTTGACTTGGTCAATTCAGTTTTATGTGAATAATTTAAACGGCAAGCATACAATTTGCAAAGTTGATTAAATACAAATCAATAATTTATATGCTCCAACTATAAATATTAATCTGTATGAATTTTCTTTACATATATAATTATACCTTGTATTTACTTTGCCATGTATTATTGTTGTTGTTATTCAATTCTGTGCGCAAATTGTTTATAAAAACAATTTGACTTGATTGACTTCTGCTTTGTACGTGTGTTGGGTCATTAATTTTGTTAACATTGTTGTAATTTATAAATGATTAAATGTGTTATTACTTTATGAACAAAAATTATTCATGTATATATATATGTTGATTGTTAAAAATTTTTGTATTTATCAAAGCAGGTATACCAGTGTGAAATTGTGAGCAGTTTAATAATATGCATGCAGCTGGTGAAGTTTATTTATAAATTTTTCCAGCTTCGTAATCGAATGCTTAATGGTCGCTGAACAAATATGACAAAGACTCGTTTTCCAACACCATCTTCAGTGAGGATGTAAATAAATTAAATAGGGTAAGCATTTTATGTAAATTTTTATTGTGAACTTCAGATGAAATAGAAAACTGAATTGCTTAACTTTTTATCTTTTTATTTATAATTTAAAATGTAATTTATATTTTAATAATGCAAAAGATTTATTTTTAAATGGCAATTCATTTCCATTAGAAGGCAACGCTAATTCTTGAAATTTGTAATGACATTTATGTCAATAAATTTTTATCTTTTAAGTTTGCAAGTTAAAGTTCACAAATAGTTAGTTAGTTGGTGGTTTTTATTGATCATTTTTCAATAAAATTCTAGCATATAATAAAAAATGATAAATTTGCTTAAAATTCTGTAAACAATTTGGCAGATGAATTTATTTTGAATTTTTTATCTTGTTGTATTAATTATCAAAAAAAAAAAATTTTTTCCATCACTTCAATTTGCTTGAAGATTTCACTTTTTTATCTTTGAATATTTTGATTGAATTTTCAATTGAATTATTGTATATTATTCGTTATTGAGGGAAACGGGGAGTGGGGGAAGGGGAGGAAAAAAGAATTTTCACTTGCTCAACCAATAACGGGATTATTATCGTAGTGTGTTTTTGAATGTAAAAATTTAATCCGCTTTGTATTTTTCAGTCTACTGTGTGGGAATTTCAATTTGTCAAAGTCGAAAATGAATGTCGAAAAGAGATTTTTTGAGAGGCGGAAGGGGGGGTGGCATTGTTAGCTAAAAGCTACCAAAATAGTGCCAGTTTAGTCAATGCTTGGGAAAAATGTGCATTCTGTTGTAAATTTTATCGAAATTGTTTTTTGAATGTAAAATTTACAAAAAAATATATATATATATATATTTTTTTCTTAATGTTGACTTGCGGTTTATTCAATTAGAGAGAAGTGAGGCATTTACGATGTAAAAAATCATCACATTTGATCATTTTAAACAGGAATAAAGGAGCAAGCAGGCATTGAAGAGATTTATTCATTCAGTACTGGTGCTTCAATTAAGCTCAATTCAGCGTCATCGGAACGAGCTTATCGTTTAATGTCTGTTCAAAAATTTACATTCAGCTTTGATAGCGTGTAAATTTTGCAACAAACAGCACATCTCTCGTCATTGATCACACATTGTTGCTTCTATTTTTTTCTTCTTCTTTCTAAATAGTCATAATTATATATTTGATCGTTTGATTTAATAATATTATAATATGATTGTAATTTTTTTAAAAAAAAAGTACATATGTACTTTACATTGTGTGAAAAATTCCTTCTTCACATTTATAATGCATCAATTGTTCTTTTGAATTTATCGAAAGCTTGAAAAGGATTGGGATGTTGTGATCGATGAATTCGAAATATGAAAATTATTAAGTGGTTGAATGGATTTATTTTTTGATTTGATCGTTGTTTGAGCACAACTTTCACAGAGAAGCGGAAAAGTATTTTCACCGCAAAGTGCAAAGCAGCACTTGAAATACTTTTATATTCTCTCTAATTTTCGTTCAAAAGGGAAATACACATTTATTTGCAATTTCACTTGTCAAAGCTGTATGATTTGTCCGTTTGGATGTTGACGATGTCCATTTTTTTTTCATCCAAATTCTAGTTATTATGTGATTATGATTATTTCATAATTTTCAGCAGAACAAATTTGAAAAATGTGCTTTATGTCATGAAGCTCCGTTAGTAGCTGCCCTGAAACGTTTCGGCGTCGTCAGTTGGCGTTGGCTGCTCTTCTTGTTGGACCAATTCATGAAAATCGTCGTCGTTGCAGAATTTCCTGCCAGACGTTCAGTTTCTGCGTCAACTTTGCCTCTCATCAAGACATCCGGTCAATCTTCGACGGCCATGATTAGCAGCAGAATGGCCGCAAGTGAGAAGAACAGCGCTTCTTCACCGACTATGGCTAATTCCAACATTATCGATTTTCAGCTTCTTCATTCCAAAAGTAAGCATTTGTTTTTTTTATTTGGTTCTACATTTTTTGGATTGTTGTTGTCTTTTTAATTATGTTGATTGAATGATATTTTTTTAAAAATAATATACAACTTTGAAATGGGGGATGATTTTTTTTTAAAGATTTTCGGTGGTAGTGGTTGGGGGTTGTCATGTCATTTCAGCAATAGAATAATAATCTTTTGAAATTCATATTCTTATTGTCAGCGATAATGATGCGATCACGCATTTTTCACATTTCGAGAAAAATGTCGACAATGTGACGACATTGGAAATGGATATTCGTAATTTGAAAAGCGAAATGATTGATGTTGTTGATGCATATTGAGACATTGAAATAGCAAAGTTTGAAATTTTATTTATTACTTCATTTTTATCGTTGTTCACATCAAAAAAGTACACTTTTGTAAAGCATTTTCGAGAAGATGAAATGCAAATTGAAAATGGTGAACATTGATTTCATTGGAGAAAAGAAAAAAAATATATATATAAATATTTTTTATTTCGCAAACAAATTCTGCATGCCGTTGGGTATTATTATCCAGATGCAGGCACTGGCAGCGTAATAAACTAGCGTTGCTTACGTTTGGGTTTCGTATTTTAGCTTCTCTCGGGCATTGCTGCTTTTGCCTCAAGGCTTACTTTTCATTCCATTGCATTTGGCGTTTGAACAACATCAAAGAAATATTTGCATATCAAGCAATTGTGCTCACGTTCATAAATCAACCGATGCACAGAAATGAATCGATTTAAATAATATTTGCATACTATGGGAATTATTTCTTCAAAATTTTCTTCTTCTTCTTTTTTGGTGTTCTTTTTCAATTAGTTATGCTGGACAATAATAATATCATTTTAAGCAAAGAAAAAATATATCGAATCGATTGATCACGAAAAGCATGACTGACGATGCCTTTTCTGATATTTTTTTCCATTTGCAATTTATTTTCAGGGGAAAAGGAGAAGTTTCTCACATTATCTTGTCTTTTCAATCTGATCAGTCGATCTCTTCTGATTGATTGTTTGATTTCTACTTTTTTTTTAGTTTTATCATATTTTAACATACATTGAAAAAGAAATTACAATAACAGTTTTCATAATATTTGGTCGTGTATTTATTGTCTTCTTTTCGGATATTTTATGAGAATCGTTGAATATTATTGCAATTTCAAAAAATTCTATTTTCTTTTTTTAAATACAATCAGAAGAATATTGAATTTTTTGATGTGATAATTGAGCAAATTTTCCAAAAGAAAAGTAGATATTAAAATTCTTTTTTAAAAAAATAATATAAACTTTTGCATCTTTTTGACGATGCATATTTTGAAATTATTCTTTTGGAAAAAGTATTTTTAAAAAATCATTATTTTTCGTAAGTTAAATAAATATTTCCTGGGAGTAATTATTGTTATTATATTGTTAGTTTTTCAAGTTTGTCTCTTTTTCAAATTTTCCTCTTGCCTGTAGTATTATTATTGTTGTGAAGAAGCTTCACATTATATTTAATTATTCTTGTATTGTGCTTGTTTTGTTCTTTTTGGCAATTTATATTAAAATTTAATCATTGATCATTTCTGAAATTGTCAGCAAAGGAAAAGTGAAATTTTGTTTTTCCTTCAATGAATATTTCAATTATTATAATCTGCAGATTGTTAATGGAGTTCTGTTTTTTTTATAGTATCTTTTCAATGCATTTGAGAAAAGAATATATTCAAACGGTAATATGAAATATTGAATAAAATTAAAAGTTCTTCCTTTTTCATATATACATTTAAATATTCATAACATTATTTCATTATGAAAATGTTCTCTCCCTCTCTCTCTCTTTTTATAAAATTTTTGATTTGAATTAATCACAATTGAAGTTCTGTTGAACAGTGATGCTGAAAGCGACAAGCTTTCTCCAGTTTGTTTTCTGTTCTGTTGGGTCTGATCGATCTGTCAATTCTCTTTTCATTCGTAGAAACCATTAATGTATAAATATCGCGCTTTATATTTGGATGTGAATTAAGCAGGCAAGTTTAGCTGGCTGGTTGTTGCTTCTTTAGTTACTTTGCATTTTCTTCTCTTTTCGCTAGTTGGTGCTTGCAATAAGAGAAAAAGCACAACGATCCGCTCAAATCATCTTCAGCATAGCATAGAATTTGGATCTTGTTTGTTTTTATTATTAATATTATTTCAGTTTTTTTTAAAAAAAATTTTCATTCAACAAACAAAAAGATCATCTTCTGAGAAAATTGCCCATCTGCTTTTTTCCCACGTTTCACTGATTCAAGAAAATAAAGCCATTATCGCTTGGTTGGGTCTGTATGCAGCATGTGGGTAAATTTGCCAATTGCGACAAGCGAACGATCATCGAAATTGAACAATCAACGATAATTATATTGTTCAATCAGAAAAAAAAGTTAAACGAAAATATTAATTTCTTTGCATATACTTTGCATATAAGCTTTGTTGTTGTTGTTGTTGTTGTTGTTGTGATTGTCAGAAAGGTTTCCCACCACCACCACCACTACCACCATTGATTATGGCTTTGCAAGTGCGTTTTGTTGAAGGTTCCCAAGTTGAGGTACCTTTCCAATCTAATGATAGTGGAACAATTGATCACGGTGATGATGTGGACGATGACTACGACCACGAATACAACAATCACAGGGAAAGTTTTAGCTTGTATGAAGTAAGAAAAATCAAATTTTTTTCCATCTATCTATTTATAAATCAATGATTATTAATAATAGGAAGATGGTTCAACATCTGCGATGAAAATGTCCCATTTTATACGTCGAATTTCTCTGTACAATCCAATTGTATCCGGTGGCGATGATGTCGATCCAAATAAGCAAGTAAGTTTTATTATTAATCACTTTTTGTTCTTGTTATTCGATCATGATGTTAAAAAAACACATTAAACTAGTAAAAGCGGTGCTTGTTTAAAAATTGGTTATGCGCTATGAGTGAGGTTCGGTAGTGTTTATTTAGCCAACAACAACAACAACTATGCTAATATTTTGCATTGTTTGGCTAATGATGTTTTTGCGGATACGAGACATTTGGCCCATACTACTACTACTACTACTACTACTACTACCCTCCCTCCGTTTGCACTGCACATCTTATTTCTTCTATGTAGTTTAATTTAGCCGCACGCTTGGCAAGCTTGATGCTGTGATGAATTGAAGCATGATGCGCTTGATGGCATGTTTCTTCTTGGAGAAAATTTATTCCTTTTGTTAACAGATTTATTAACGTCAATTCTTCTTTTCCATACATTAATTGTTAGGTGGAAATTTAAATAATAACAGGAAGAACCAAAATTAGACAGATTCTGTTCAAAATTTTTTCTACTCCACCTTAAAGCATATATAATTAATTGTTTCTCAAATTATAAAGCAGTCGTGTAAGCTCTCCGTAAATGTTCAATGAATGAATCAATAAATAGTGAATTAAATTTTTTTTATTATTTTTTTATTCAATCTCAAATGGACGTAGGAATACATTTTCATTTCCTTTTCTTTATTTTAATTTTAAAGAGAGAAAAGAATTTTTATGTTGTGGATGTTGTATTGTTAGTTGTTTCTCATGATGAAATATATAAATAACTAAAAAAAAAAATATATATATATATATATATATATGTATATATTTATTTCTTTCATTTTCTTAGAACAAGATAATGGCAGGAGAAAAATTTAATTATTTTATGAAATTTTGGCTTATCCAATTTTTCCTGAAATCAATATTTGTCTGCATATGTTGAAGCGGTTTTCACTTGTAACTTTGTTGAAATGTTATTGACGACTTCACAACATATGTCTTGCAATTTATCCGTCATTTAATCAATTGAGATGCAAATGTTGCACAAAAAGATGATTTTATTACATTTTTTGAAATTAGTTTATTTTTATCTAACATTTATTTGTTCATTTTTTGTGACATCTTCATGTTAAAAATAATCTCGTTATTGATATTTGTAAAATTGTAATGCAAAAATTTCCAACTCAACTCAAGTGATCACCGCTCACATGGTAAAGAATTAATTATTACAAATCAGTGGAAAGGTCGTGCTGCGTTTTCATTCATCTTTGATTAAAATTGCAATTTTCCAGCTCTTCTAAATTTGTGGCATTTTACTGAAACAGGATATGCAAAATATTCTAATTATAACTAGTTCTGATGAAATTTAAATAATCACGTTCATCTTTACAATTTCATGCAGCTATGTCTTCATCTCATGGGAATTGTTGCAACTCTCTTCATTTCATAATGATTATGATGTAATTTGTTGATTGACATTTTATTTACAAAATAAATGCACGATGCTATTTTTTCACTTATTTAAATGGTACATTTATTTTTAAATTAAAAAGTATATATCTAATGTTATTATTATCATCGTTACTAACATAAAATGTTACTGCAGACTTAGAATATTTGGCAAAAAATAGTTTTAAACTTTTTCTGTTTTCAACATAAATATAAAATTGTAATTTTAGCCGATCAAAATGGGTACTTTTGTTGGAGTATTCATGCCATGCATTCAGAATATTTTTGGCGTCCTGTTTTTCATACGACTCGCGTGGATAGTTGGAACGGCTGGAGTTCTTCAAGGATTTCTTATCACTTTTATTTGTTGTCTTGTGGTATATTTAGTTAGATAGAAAAAAAATTGGACTTGAAATTTACATTTTTATTTATCAATTTCTTTCAGACATTCACCACTTGCATATCGCTCAGTGCAATTGCAACCAATGGCATGGTTCCTGCAGGAGGACCGTATTACATGATATCGAGAAACTTAGGTCCAGAACTCGGTGGTGCTGTGGGAATTTTATTCTATTTTGCATCTACAATTGCTGCGTCAATGTATTTATTGGGTATACTTGTTAGAAATAAAATTCTTTCTTGTATCCGTTGTACATGTATTATATTTTTAGGTTCTGCCGAGATTTTTCTGGTATGCTGATCAGTATCTGTTTAGATTGCTTTGATTTAAAATTTTAAATAACTATTAATTGCATTGTTTTTTTTTCCAGCTTTACACAGTTCCTCAGGCGAAAATTTTTGATGACATTTACAACTGCTATCGTTTAATTGGTACGCTGTTGCTTGCCATTGTATCATGCATCGTTCTTGCTGGCGTCGGTGTGGTCAACAGATTTGCGTTGCCAACCATTGCTCTTGTCAACGGTTGCATTTTGCTGACATTCATCGGCTTTTTCATCAACATCAATGGATCAGACTCACTGAAGTAAACTATCAAGGTTACTCTAAGATATTATTGAAATTCAGCCTTTTTGTCTTCATTTGAATTTAAATTTCATTTTTCATTAGCACTCTTTTTACACTCATTGGTAATTGCTTTTGTATTTGTAAAAGTTTAAATGGTAATTACTCTGTGAAAACATTTTGTCGACATACGATCAACCTTCAAATTATTCCACTAATTATCTATCTATTTTGCAGATGATTTGCATGCATTTTTATTTATATCAAATGACACGGAAAACTTAGTTATTCCCACGAACAATGTTCTAGATTTTGCATGGTCGGTGATCGTATACCAAATCTGCAACATTGGATTGACAACAATCCTGGCCATTATTTGTCATGCAATGAAACAGATTTGAGGCATTTGTTCTGTGCAAATGTTACTGAAACTGGCAGCTGTGATCCGTATTTTCTCAAATCAGCTAATGAAGGAACAATAAAAGAAATGAATGCTATCACGGGCGCTACTAGCGGAATAATCTTGGGTAAGGAAAAGACAAGCTTTACTCTTTACTGATAATAAGAAGAATAATAATTCATCGAATATCAATTGCAGACAATTTATTTTCCAAATATCTTGACACAAATGACTTCATCCAAAGCAACGATTCCAAGATGACTAATAATGAATATGAAGAAATACCTGACACTTATGTAGTCGCTGATATGGCATCGAGTTTTACAATACTGATTGGAGTGTTTTTCCCTTCAGTTACAGGTGAAAATTCAAAAGTGAAAACAAAAGAATCAATAAATTAACAACAAATATTTCATATGGATGGTAGAATTGTACAATTTTTTGTTTTATATGAAAATGTGCTCGAGAAATTTTGAATTATTATTATTTGAAAAAGTTTTTCAGGCATAATGCAAGGATCGAATCGATCAGGAAATCTAAGAGACGCATCCAGATCCATTCCTGTTGGGACTCTAGCTGCACAAATAATCACATCCATTGCTTGTGAGTGATAAACTTTATTTTAAAATTATTAAAGATTTGTTAAAATCAGTGAGAAATTTGCCTTTGAAGATTTACTCGGTGTGCTGTGTTTTGGTGCTTCGATGAATGGCATGTTTTTGCGTGACAAATTCGGTGCCGGAGCTTATGGACGTTTGGCAGCTGCTGAACTTGCGGTGCCCCATCCAATGGTGATTGTAATTGGTTCTTTCATTGCCAGTGCTGGAGCGGGTATGCAATGCTTGACAGGTATTAATAGCAAGCTGATCTTTTTTTTTATAAGTTGACAGTATATATACATATTTTTTGTATTTTATCTTTGCTTACTGAATTCAGGTGCCCCAAGGCTTCTTCAAGCCATTGCGTTGGACGGAGTGATACCAATGTTGCATTACTTTCAAAAGTCTACAAAACGTGGAGAACCGTTGAGAGCTATTTTTGTCAGCATTGCCATCTGTGAGCTATTCATTTTGATCGCATTTTTGGAAAGTATAACTGCTTTAATTAGCCAGTAAGTCTTTTTTGATTTTATCACTACATATTTATAGTTTCTTTTTCAATACAATTATTTTATTATTATTGTTTGCATGTATACGTTTGTTTTTTATTAAGATTTTTTCTCATGTGCTACTTGAGCGTTAATGCTGCTTGTGTTTTGCAAAGCGTGCTTAAAGCACCAAGCTGGAGACCTCGTTTTCGCTTTTATCATTGGTAATATTTCTGATTTGATTCCTTTTTTTTAAATTCATTTTCTTATGTTATATTTTTATTACAGGTCATTATCCATGTTTGGTGCTGGTCTTTGCGTTGCCGTGATGTTCATGAGTCACTGGATATTTGCGTGTGTGGCTATAATTATTGGAATGATTGCTTATAAATACATCGAATACAGAGGGTGAAATGGCGTTGTCCATTGCCTTGTGAACATTGTTTATTGTTTGTTTGCCTGTTGTAGAGCGGAAAAAGAATGGGGCGATGGTATTCGAGGCTTACGTCTTGCAGCTGCTTCATATGCGTTAACAAATCTTGAAGAAGGCCCAGTACATACAAAAAATTGGAGGTGATTGTTTGTGGTCATTATTGTTTTAGAAATTCAAAACATGAATGAAATACAAATTTATTATTTTTCCATTTGCTGTAATATAGTTCAAGTATATTTGAAATCAAGAAACAAACTGTTTATTGTACTCTGATCATATACTTGAAATTTTTAGACCTCAGCTTCTCGTTTTATGCACAGTTTCTAGCGACCGTACCAGTATAGAAAATGAACAAATAGTTGCATTTGCTAGCCAACTGAAAGCAGGTAATATTTTCAGTTTCACCGGCTGATGTTATTTTTATCTTCTGCATCTGATTAGTAATTATTCTTCTTTTCTTTTCAGGCAAAGGATTAACTGTTTTAGCTAGTGTTTTAAATGGAAAATTTTTAAACATGCTGTCTGAAGTTGCAGCCACGAAAATGGTAATATGCATTGTTTATGGTTTCTTTTGCACAAGTTGCATATATTTTAATAACGAGGTTAACCAACAAACAAAAAAACAAATATTAGATTATGAAAGAAGTTTGCAGAAGAATGAAAATCAGGGGATTTTGTGAAGTTCTTGTTGCTGGCGACATTACAGAAGGCATGAGTGCACTGTAAGCAGTAATAAAAGAAAATTTCTTTGCCCGACTGATTTATTTTTTATTAGGGTGCAAACATCCGGTCTTGGCGGTTTAAAGCACAACACTGTTATTATGTCATGGCCGCAGAAATGGAGGAATGGAAATTTTGAAGCAGTAAAATTTGTTGGTTCGTAACTTTTTTTTATTTTACAAGAAATATATTTATATATACTATTATGTTAATTGAATACGATGATGATGATGATTATGATAAAATTTAGAAACAATTCGCTTGACTACTGCTGCCAAATCTGCTTTAGTTGTCATCAAGGATGTGCAGCAATTTCCTAGCAATAAAGAAAAAGTAAATTTCAATAAAATGTTCTTTATTATTATTATCGAAGTGTGTTTTTCACTTTTTGTCTTGTTCAGATCGTTGGCTGCATGGATGTGTGGTGGATTTTACACGACGGTGGGATAATGATACTACTTGCATTTTTGCTGCGTCAAAATCGAGTTTGGCGAAATACAAAATTGAGAATTTTTACCGTTTGCCAATCAGAAGAAGATTTGGACAAAGTTCGCGAAAGCATGAAAACTTTCATTTATCATCTGAGAATGGACGCGACTGTTGATGTTCTTTGCCTAGTAATAAGAATCATTATTGTAATACTTGAAATTTTTAATATCATTAAGGATAAAATTGAGCAGATTTCAAATTTCATTTCGTTACCATTACCAGCTGTTGTGGTTACATGAAGAACTTTTGTTTTTTCCTAGACAAAATATGACATATCAGAATATGCGCATGAATTAACGCTGAAAAGAGAACAACGTCAAAAAATGTTGGATCAGCTTGGTCTAACAGATCGCCAGAAAGATATCGATGTAAACCGTAGTTGCAAGCGTTGTAAATAAATGAAAATGATCAATTAATTTCTTTGCACATCTTTACAGGTGGATAATGCGATTTCAAATTCAACGTCTGGCGCGCAATCCGGTGCAGAATTACCAGTGCAGAATAGAACAAACCTTTTGACATTGGATAATCTATTCAAGAAAGATAAAATTGTAATGAATAATAATAAGATTGTTTTTTTTTTACTTTCATTCATTTTGATATTGTTTTTCTACTAAAAAATACAAAAATAGAATGAAGGAAATGAAGCTACATCAAATGCAGCGGCAGAGCAGTGTGAAGAGGAAAAATTGCCAATAACTTCTTCACAAACGTACAATATCCGGTGTTTACAACGGGCGAAAAAATTGAACGAAGCAATTCAAAGTCGATCTCGAGAATCGGATTTGATCTTTCTCAATCTCCCTGATCCTGGAAAGAATGGTTATGAAAAATTTTGTAAGTTACTTTTATATATATATCTATTTTTTTCTTTCCAATTACAATTAAGTTTTTTTGCACAAAAATTTTTCCAACAGATATGGAATACATCGAAGTTATGACCACTGGCTTGAATAGAGTCGTACTGATAAAAGGTACTGGTAGTGAAGTGGTCACTATCTTTTCATAAATCTCATAGACACAGCCTATTTCAACTTAAATCAGTATTCCATTTACTTACAGTTGATTTTGCACCTCATAAAATGTATTATCCTCTTCTCTTCTTTTAAACATCCTATTTGTATTAATTAGCATATACTCTCTGTTGTCACTATTCTCACTGACATATATCTCTACATATTATGTCTGTTTGTTCAGTATGACAAATATTTATGTTCAATTGGAAAAAAATGAGCTGAAACCAAAGCCCAATATCTCTGAACTCAAAAATAATCCCAACTTTTTTCTTTAATCTGAAATTACATTTTATCTGTTGGTTGATAAAGCTATTAGTTGACATGGATGCCACAAATGTATAGAAAGAAGAAGAAGAAGAAGAAAGATCTCATTATTAGTACAATAATGATGATGATGATAATAATAATTAAATTATATAAACAAATCAGACGGAAGTTCATCTCTGGTTAAATATGACTCTTGGGCTTTTTCACGTTGAACGGAAAATGATGCAACTTGAGATGCGCGACGAAGGCGTTCTTGGAAAGGTAGTTTTTGGAAATGAACGTTGTAATAAGCAAGTGAACCAATGAAACAATCTCCCGCACCCTGAAAACAATTTCACTTGCATAATAGACATATTTTTAAAATTGCTTACATGATTTATTTGAAAAAAATTTACCGTTGTATCGACTGCTTCGACTTTTGGAGATGGAACACGGTGTATTATTTGTCTGTCATCACAGCTGCCGAATACACAGCCCTCTGGACCTAGTGTTATTACGGCATATTTTTTGACGCCTGCATCGAGAAAATATTTCACCGCTTCATTGATCTGGTCATCTGATGTAAGTTTCAACCCAGTAAGTGCTTCAGCCTGCAGTAAATAAATAATGAATAAGTTTGATTTTTTTTAAATCTATCTATCGACTGTATGGAAAATTTCCAACTTCAGTTTCATTCACGCAAAAAACATCTGACAGATGGTAAAATTCTTCAGATATTTTTGGCGTAGAAGGAGCCGCGTTGAAAATAACTTCTGCTAAAAATAGAACCAGCAGAACGTTTTGGGAAAAGAAATTTTTTTTTCTTGCTCTTTCTACCATCAACAAAGAGCAACAAAAGAAGAGGAAAAATTACTTCCGCTCATCTTTGCCATTTTCATAGCTTCCAAAGATACTTCTGGTTTGATCTCCAGTTGACAGATCAGACATTTTGCATTTTTTATTAATTCAGACAATTCTCGCACATCTTCAACAGTGATGTGCAAATTGGCACCACGGTTTACAATTATGGTATTTTCACCTGTACAATAGAAGTTGTATACAATGAAGCGAGCAATTGGAAATTTGGACCTCAGCAGAAAAATTACCTGCTTCTGAAACGACTACATTTGCGACACCAGTAGAATCCAGTTGAGTTGTTCTAACCCAAGCTAAGAATACAAAAGCATTTAATCTATAGTTTTTGTGGTATTTTTCTGAAGGAATATTCTTACTAGCATTTACTCCACTTTCAATCAACTTTTCTATGGAAATTTTCCCGAACTGATCATCACCAACCTAATATTAAAACATTATTAACATAGAATCAATCACTTTTCTTATTTATTTCACTTGCACATTAACATATTGAAAGTTTCTTTTTCTGTCTATTATGATGCTTCTGTTTCTAAACAAGATGAAACTTTCACTTGGAACATTCAATGTTCACATTATGAAAGTGAAAATATATCATACATATTAATTAATTAATTAATTAATCAATCTTTCTTACATTTTCAAAACCGTAAGCCTTACAATAAAGTACAATTTACAACAGAAATACAATTTCAATTTCTCTCAAAATGTTTTCATGAATCATCACCTTTCCAATCATCGCAGTGCTTGCTCCCAACCGAGCGGCAGCAACAGCTTGATTTGCACCTTTCCCGCCGGGACTAATGACAAATTTGCTTGCAAATATTGTTTCCCCAAGAGACGGCATTCGTGAAACGTAACTAAATTTTTTTTCTTTTAACAAATACATATATGCATAGTTTAAAGTATTATTCTGCATGAATATGAATAGAAACATCAATGCAAACTGGTTAAAAGCTTTCTTGCTAAAACAAATTTATAAATAAATATGTGCATAACCTGGACATGTCTTGTACAATGCTTCCAATCACAACAATATCATACTTGCGTCTGAACATCTTCAGAAATCTGCAACAATGATAAGCTTTGATAGCTTGCAAACTTGAAAGGCAAAATGAATCGATAAAAAATGACAAAAATTACAAATTAAATATGCTAATTTTTAATTTTTACATCAGTTCAAAATAGACGAATGAATAATTAATTATTTGAAAATACTGCCATTCAACTAACAAAAACTGTCAAATTCATTTAAAATTGCAAAAAATCAGTTTTACAAATTTACTCACATTAATAAAAATTGAAATAAGCTAGCTGTCTTTCAGTTAAATAAAAAATGAATAGAAATTACGTTGAATGCTTCCTTATAATTTGCAAAGAAAAAACAAGTACCAAACGGTATTTACAGTATACGTTTCTCATGTTTACTTAAGTAAATGAAGTTTAAGTGAAACAAATGAAATGCAATTTTACGTAAACTGAGCACTAAAGAGGTGCTATAATTGTCTGTTTGCTTTTTTGAAGCATACTCAACAATCATATAATAAAATAATTTATAGCTTAGTTATATAAAGAAACCCAACAGCTCGAGCGCAGATCCTGCTTCAATTGGTTGAATCTCATGCGTTGAAAATGTCTTTTTAATTTGATTTCGACCTACTACTTGCTTCTATTATAGCTTACTCGTCTTTGACGATTTCCTTATTTCTCTAATTTCATTATTCTCATTGTCTCATTACTCATTCTCCTGGATATGGCATCTTCTATATTCCTAAGATAATGTAATTTAATATATAAAAATACCCAATTTTGAATACAAATGAAGAATCTATGTGACTGAATAAATGACTGAAATGACGTCGTAAAATGTAAATATTTCGAATGTTTTAGAAGAATGTCATTCTGAAATTTTAGTTTTTGTTATTATAGTAGGTGAAATTGAAAATCATTATTCAATGTTATCATTTCTGTCAAAGGTGACATAATAATAAAATGACAGACAAACAAACAAATAAAACTGAAAGATGCAAAAATTATTATGAAAAAACAGAAGTTATTCACCATGTGGCTTGTTTCGTCATTTGTCATATATTATTGTTTACTGTCATCATACATTTTCATGGATGTAAACGCAAAAATTTAATTTGTAATGCTACAAAAATCAGTTCTAAAAATTACCACGCAGTCAATAAAAAGGAATAAAAATGGTGGAAATAAAATAAACAATCAAAATAGGTTATTAAGGCACAATTGTATGAGGAAAAATATAACAAAAAGTGCGAGCTGAAATTTTAATGCAACAATATCTACATCCTCTGTTCCACATAACTCCACAAGCATTTATTTATTTGTAAGTTTGCATAACTTCTGGGAAGAGTTTACAATAATGCATTCAAATATAAAATAGCTCACGTAAAAATATGTAAAAATTATTTTAAAATCGTTCGTCTCAACTCTTCGTTGTGCATTAACTAAGACAAAGAAAATTAATGTAATAGATGTTATCTATGTTATACTGTAATTAAAACTTGCTCATCATACTGTTATCGAATGCTGTTCCATTGAAATGTACATTTCTGTAAATCGAACAAAATGTTACGTGAGATTTAGATTATTGGAAAATTGAATTGAATCTGCTAGCTTTTACGCTAAT
This sequence comes from Trichinella spiralis, assembly GCF_000181795.1. NCBI lineage: Eukaryota > Metazoa > Nematoda > Enoplea > Trichinellida > Trichinellidae > Trichinella > Trichinella spiralis. The sequence continues at coordinate 3,359,168 of NW_003526944.1, forward strand.
TCCAAAAAATTAAGTACGTGTGTTTTCCTGACAGTTACTTATGTGCTTTGATTGCACTGTTTAGAATTAGTTTTTGAATTTTTTGACTTTTTTATGATATTGCACTTTTTTGTCCAGTTTTTATCATATTGTTGATGTTTTGAGTGTTTATATTTTCAAAGCATAATGTTTATTAACATTCATTTTCCTGGTACACATTTTTTTGCAATTATTCATGAAACTAGGTGATGTTCTCTTGTATTCTTAGTGTGGTTGTGATCAATTTTGCTGTTAATGCTTTAGCTGGCAACGTTTTGAAGTATTTATTTTTCTGTTGTCATTCTTGTTTTGATCTTGATTTTGAACGAAGTAGTGCAAGATGTGTTTTTTATTTATGAACTTTAGTTTTGTATGAGAATTGCAGTTATTTCTTGGAAAATACCATTTTTATCACGTTTCCTAGGTTACGTATTTTGTTTTGAAGCTTATTTTTGTGCTGTAGACTAGCCGTAAGCTTGATCACCTTCAACTTAGCTGTATATAAAGCATTCATATTATCATCAGTGGATAAATGCTGAACTGTTTGAATTCGATGTGATTTTGTTGTCGTTGTGCAGCCTGCACAATCAGACATTTTTTCATGCTTGTGTATTACGAAATTTATTTTTTTGCAACAGTAAACCGTGTGTAATTAGTTTTTTCTTTTTGTACTTTAATTTTATATTCAATTTTCCAATTGGATTCCATTTTATGTTCAAATATTTTAATTTCCCGATGAAATTTTTAATTTTAGTTCAGCGTTGTCGATGATAGCAATTATTTTTTGTCATTGAATTCGGAAATAAATTGTAAAATGTCATTGTAAAAGCGGTCATCGGATTTGTAAAGTTTATTTTTTTTGTATTTTCAAATTTACTTTTGTTCCCAAAATATGTTGTTATTATTTTTTTTGAATGCATTGTTTATAATCCTGTGGTGAGAGATAGTTTATGAAAATGTATTATCTCTTTATTTATTTATAAACGTTTTCTTTTCTGTTCAGTGAGTGATTTGTGAAATTGGAGTGAAAATTGAAGATCTGTGTGGCTCCATGAAATTGGTTAGTACGTAATGGAGAATAGGCATGGCTTTGACCAATGACAGCTCGGGCGCCGGATGCATTGATAACGCCGCTAAAGAAGAGTCGATCAAATCGCAATTTATTACCCGTGAAGGCACCTACAAGCTGATGACGTTGTCCGAATATTCAAGACCTAGTCGCATGCCGTTGAATACAACTCAAGGGAACAATGTAGCCGGCAGCGCTGTTGTGCACGTTTCTTTCATTACACTCGACAACGGCAGCAGCAATGGCAGCAGTAGCAACGACGACTGTGAGGATTGTAAAGAGAAGATATGCTTCAACGTTGGCCGTGAATTGTACGTATACAATTATGCCGGTGTAGCTAAGGTAAGTTGTGATTTGTTTTTATCCAACATGCTATTAATGAAAATAATTGAATTGGAATTTGGAACGATACGTTTAGGCGGCAGATTTGAGTAGACCGATTGATAAACGCGTTTACAAGGGCACATATCCAACATGCCACGATTTCGACCAGACCTGCACGTCGACCGACAACTGCGAACTGTTGGTCGGCTTTTCGGCCGGCCAAATTCAGCTAATTAATCCTTTCAAAAAGGACAGCCAAGTGGTGAATAAGCTGTTCAACGAGGACAGACTGATCGACAAGAGTCGAGTGACTTGTCTGAAATGGATCCCCGGCGCGCAGCAGCACTTTCTCGCCTCGCACACCAGCGGCTTCTTGTACGTCTACAATGTGGAACTGGGCGCCGGCGGTTCGTTGCCCGCTTATCAGCTTTTCAAACAGGGCGACGGATTCGCCGTGCACACTTGCAAGACCAAGTCTTCGAGAAATCCCGTCTACAGATGGACAGTGGGCGAAGGCGCGGTCAATGAATTTGCATTTTCACCCGACGGTCACTGTTTGGCTGTGGTGAGTGATTGTTTCACTCGTGTCCAGCGTTCCAATAAATCAATTGGTTTCATGTTTATTTTCAGGTCAGCGAAGATGGCTATTTGCGAGTTTTCGATTATCATTCGATGGAATTGCAAGGCGTAATGCGAAGCTATTTTGGCGGACTGCTCTGCGTTGCTTGGTCACCGGATGCCAAGTACATCGTCACCGGCGGCGAGGACGACCTCGTTACCGTCTACAGCGTGTTGGAAAAGCGGACCGTATGCCGCGGCCAGGGTCACCGTTCCTGGGTATCCAAGGTGGCGTTCGACCCGTATACCAGTCAAGTATTCTGTTCGGCGGACAGTGTGCTGCGCTTGGATTCGGAAGAAGACCTGCGTGCAGTGAACCACTGCATCTCCAGAGGGTGCTCTTTTCGTGGCAGCGTGGGCGGGGCGTCGTCGAACCGCTTTGACAAGGATTCCGTGAGCAGCGTCAGTTCGTTGTGCAGCGTCACTTACCGTTTCGGATCGGTCGGCCACGACACCCTGCTCTGCCTTTGGGATCTTAGCGAAGATGATCTCAAAGCGCCGACGCAGCTCGCCAGGCTGCGCAACAGTGTGGTTTTGCACCATTCGCCGGCAATGTTGGGTCGGTCGGCGTCGACCGGCGCCGACCGTGCCACGGGTAATAAAAAGGTTGTGAACTCGGAAAAGGGCGGCTCTTCTGGCAGTGTTTTCACGGAAAAAGCGTCGAAAAAGCAGTCGACCACCGACAGTGCTAACAGCGGTTCCAAGAACAAAAAGCTGCTGATCAATTTGACAGGGAAGTGCGTGGAAAAGGGAGTGCCAATTTTGAATACGGTCAAAACGAACTGTGCATTTGCCAACGCTGCGGAACATCACCACCACCAGCAGCAACAGCAACAACAACAACAACAGCACAATGACCACCACCACCACATCAACAGTGCAACGTCAGCAGTTCTTGGCAGCCCAATTTGCCCGTATATTCAAGATGTACCGATTATACAACCGTTGATTAGCAAGAAAATTGCCCACGAACGACTGTCGGTGCTCGTTTTCCGCGAGGATAGCATTGTCACTGCCTGCCAAGAAGGCTTTGTCTGTACCTGGGCAAGACCGGGTCGGTCGGCTCAGCCGAATTTCAATTCCCCCAAACAGACCACTAGCCCGAGCCTGTTGACCAGCGGGACGATTGTTTAGAAATGGAATGAATTTGTACTTGAATAATTTGCCCAACTTGCTCGTTTTGGTTACTTTAAAGAAACACACAAATAAATAAATAACCCTTTTTTGTTATTTTCATAGCTGCGTGGTATGTAAAATTTGGTTTTTTTGTTTTGTTTTGTTTTGTTTTTTTCTGTTTCTACTGCTTTATGTTTAGTAATGAAAAGCACTACAGTATGGCAGCATTGCACTAGTGTAAAAGAGATGAGGATTTTCAAGAAGAATTTTTCACAAATTGATACTTTTTGGTAAAATGTTTTTTCTTATGTTTATGTTTTACGAATTGAAATGTGTTTTTTTTGATCAAGCAAAATTTACATCAATGACATTAGTTTTTGACTTTTAAATCGAAACCATGAACTATACTGTATAATACTGTGAAGTGTGTGTGCTTGTAATGAACAATGTTAATTTTGTAATGAAACGCATTAGTATTGATTGATAGATGAAAACGTTTGATGATGATGATGAAGACAACAACGAACTGCGACAAAATATCACTGGTGCAATGTTTTAAATATACAGACGCGCATGCATCACACAACAAACCAACTTTCAACATTTCAAAATTTCAACATTCATCATCATGAATTGCAAAATTGAATTTTTTTTCGAAATCGAAACGTGTTACATGGCGGCTTAACCGGTTAGTATATTATTTTTCCATTTTCAAATAATTTGAGAGTGTGAAATGGATGTTACGAATTTTTTTCTGTTCTGTAAATGTTTAAAATGTCGAATGAAGCCGAATTTTTCACGTTATTTTTTTCACTTGGACGTCATTGAGCAACAGATTAAGTTAACTGTGACGCCGGAAGGAAAACTAAGCGTTTGTGTCCAGAATGTGTGCTGAGTAGACTTAAAAAAAGTTAATGGAAGAAACTTAGTTTATGATCAGTGAAATAATGAATATTTAAAACATTTATTTCATCATTTCAAATCGACTATGTTGTCGTACTACTTTTCAAATCAGTTCAGTAAGCCGTACTGATAAATGTATCTCTTTTTATGATATCTTGCGTTGCTTTTTAATACTTAGATTACATACTGTCGACATTTGATTGTTTTTTAATGGAAATTATTCAAATATTATTGTCTAGTTGGAGAGATTATAAATGGCATTGATTAAATGTTATAATAATAAAAATCTAATAGAAAGCATAATGAAAATTTTCCTCAAGAGGTGTAAGCGTGTAAAGTATCCACGTTTGATAATTTGTTTCACATTGAAAATGTGAAAAATGCACAACTTAGAACAACTTTCAGAGCGTCAGTTTGAGCTGCGTTTTCACTAGCAGCTGTTGGTTGTGTGACGACAAAATATGCTCGCCTTTGAAGAGATCAACTGTTCAACTGCTGCCAGCCAGACGATGGTGTTTTCAAAAGTGGTGTATCAAAGCATTCGTCGTCTAATAGCAAAAATTCTGCTGCAATCCGTTCTGACACGCTATGCTTTCGGAAGAAGAAGCTCGCCTGAAAATTATACAGCAGCCGAAAAAATTTTGCCGCTTCATTGCCGGCCGGAATAATAATAATAATGTTCGACAAATTCGCAGCACGGAAGATGATCTCGTTGAAATCATTGTTCAAGTTGCTCATCAGCATCATGTTCAACCTACTGCAGCTGAAATGGCTAATTGTCAGAGTTTTAGGGGGAAAATTTACAACGCGACGCATTACTGTTCGTCAAACTGTGCACAGACGACGACGACCAAACGGTGACAATCTACGAAATGAACATGCTCATCAGTGGCAAGGTGCAGTCAGAAGCTGTTCTGAAAATCATGCCCAGTGAAATTGTGAGGTGATGATCTTCAGCCTGGTATCATTTATGCTTAATTTATGACGTTGAGCAATATTTTAAGCTTCAAATTCGGTGTGGTAATAAAATTACCCGAGGATGAAGTCGATGGAAATGAAAGTGAAAATTCTTCCGCCACAGGTAACTGTGAATTGCGCTTAGTTGGATTGATGCTAGCTATGTTTATGAAGTTAATGTAGGAAAGAAATACAATTATTACAGCACAGATAGCATAAATCACAAAATCTACAGTGTGCGTGTCAAACTGTGGGCCCAGTTTTTATCAGGCGACGGTGAAATCGCCGAAACGGCATCTGTTTTTACAAATTCCATTTATAACAAAGGTAATTTTGTATTTATTTTTCAAAGCCCGTAAATAATCTCGAGAAATATTTTGTAATTTATGATTTGTTGTTTTTCAAATAAAACTTAAATTTTTGATACAGTAAGGTTTTTGTAAATCAAGTATAATTGTATTAAAAAATTGTTTTTCGACATAGATTGCATAAAAGAAGATTGCCTTTTGAACCATTCAAATAGACACTTTAGTGGGGATGTTTTGGATTTGACTAATGCCCTGAAAGAATTTGCAATGACCAGCGAAGCGGAACCGTTCGTATATGCCTGTTTGCCTTTGCTACGTTACACTGATGAATTTGGCAACACGTAAGGAAGTATTGTTTTTTGTAATTTTTGTAATAATTTGGTTGATTTAGCTTGTTACATTTGGCAGTGAGGAACAGACAGCCGTTTGCTTTACGAGTTGTATTGAAAGTGTTGAATGATTCCCCTGACAAAGCGAACATTCTTAACCATAAGAATTTTCGAAAACAAGTATTCAGAAAATTTCTGGCGATGACAAAGCTTTCGTATGCTGATTTTTTACATTACAATTTTAGACGGCTTTACATCTGGCAGTACGTTCCGGTGAATCAGACTGCGTGCACTACCTGATGGCAGCTGGGGCAAATCGCAGTCTCGTGGATGGCAACGGATGCACAGTGGCGCATTATTTAAGTAGCACATTTAATGAAGATATCTACAGAGACATTCTTTTTCCACCAACTAACAGCGAGGCGGCAAAATATGAACTTGATTTAAATGCTCTTAATTCAGAAGGTGACTTTTTTCATTCACTTATGGGCTGAAACTAAAATATTATGTTCATATAAGCTGATAATGACAAAGTTACGTACTGATAATCTCATTATATATATATATATATATATATATATATATATATATATATTTGCATGCCAATATTTTTAATTAAGCTGTTTTGAAATAAATTTTGTAAAGATTATACTGCATTTTAGGATTATCCGCAATTCACATTGCAGTGGCGAAAAAGAAGCTCTGCTTAGTTGAAGCTCTCATAGAGGCCGGCGCTTCTGTTCAGCAACAGGCCGCAGAAAGCAACATTTCATTGATACACGAAGCAGTGAAACTGAACGATATTGATATGATGAAGTTACTTTTGAAAGTAAGCACTGAATAATTAATTATTTTTATTCTTTTGCATGTTTTGAACGCAAAACTTGAAATTTAACATTTACAAGATTGAGTTTACGTGGAATTGCAGTTCAGTTATAAAAATGACTGAAACAAGTCATTTGTAAAAATTATTTTTCTATTTGTACAGTAAGACAGTTCAGTTGTTATTCAAGTAATTTTTTAGGTGGTCATAAAATTTGAAATTTGTCAGCGAGAGCGAGCAGTTTGTTTTCAATAAACGAAAGGTTTTTATTTTTAATTTTATTAAATGAAAGATCAAATTTTCATAAATTCCATTAATGGACATCAATAGCATGCACGTATGCATGAAGATTTGAAAAAATCTAATGAACTAATGAATGTAAAATGAAATTAAGAATTAATCAATTATTCTAATGAACTATGAAATTGATTGGAAATGAAACTAATGAAAAATTAAGATGAAATTAAATAAGGTGAATAATGATGATGATAGTGTAAAAATAATTATTTGAAATGTTAAAAGATGCTACGCACTGGTTACATGAAGTGAAATTTCGAGTTGTTTTCCATCGTTGATGAATTCGTTTTATTACGATGAAAAGGTTTGATCTTTAAATCGTCTTCTGACATCGTGAAATCTTCACCATTTGTTGCCTCATCAGTTTCTGGGCAGTTTTCGACTCCATATTCATAATCTTTTACTATGGAAACATTCTCAGCCTGCTTCTTATCCATAGCCGAAACGTCATAATTGTATAAACAGTTGAGAAAACGATTAAACTTCTCATATATGTCGGTATTTTCATATGTCCTTTCTAGAAACGCCTCATTTTCAAATGCGCTTTCATTGTCATATGTATCGTCATAGAAATCTCCATAGGTTCTCCATTCGAATTCGTCGTTTTCACTTTGTTCCTGCTCTTCTGTCTGTGTTCCCTTATCTTCTACATTTAATTGTCGTGATTCTTTTTCTTCTTTTTTTGATCGCTTTCGTTCAAACAGACCCTTAACTGTTTTCACCCATTTAAGTTTTGATATTTGTTTTATTGGTGAAATTGCACGACCAACATCCTGTACATCTTTTCTGTCAAGATGATCGTACTGTAATACTTCATCATTCGCAGTTTTATAGTCCGTTGTAATTTCATTATCTAATAAATTCTAATTAAACAAAAAAAATTATATATATATATATATAATGAACGAGTGAAAAGAAGAAAAAGAAGTGTAAGCTTACTTTCATTGGTTGTAAACTTATCATTATCTGGTTTATAATTTCATTCAAGGAATCATTTGTTGCCCTTTCTTTCATTTCTATGGGAATTTTCAGTGCATTTACTTTTTCGTGAAACTTTTCCAACAATTCCTTGGCTGGGAGTTTGTCAGTCGGCAGTTCTTCATTGTCCGACTTTTCTGTCTTCTTTGTTAGCAGCTTTTCCACATGTCTCTCAGCTTTTTCCGCTTCTTCCATATCTTTGTACAATTTGTAATCCATACGATCGTCTATTTCCGCTTTGACTCTCAACAACCGTTCGGTATGTTGCGAACAACGTTCCGAACAGTCGCGCATGATCTGCTGAATTCCATCCATGTGGTAGAGGAATCGTTCCAACCCATTCAACGATTGGCAAATCGATTCGACGAAGATGCACCGGGTCAAGCCGTCCATATATTCCGCTTCTGGGAGCAGTAATTCTAGTGTTCTTGTAAATTTCTTGGACGACTCCACAACGTTGACGATGTTGTCGGTTAATGTCCGGCACTCGTCCGTCATCTTCTCGATCGACGCTACCAATTTCGTCGTCCCGGCTTGCTTAAGCAAGTGCTTGCTAACCAATAGTCCCACGGATTGAAGCATGTTGTACTCGCTACCGATCCTCGCAGAGTTTGAACGCAAAATGAAATGCGTTTTTAAATTCAAGCTCCCACTCACACCACTGTGAGGTTTAAAATTTTTTTTAGCTGAAAGTGAATTTTGTTTAAATTTTGACCCACATTCTCCGTGTTACTTTAAAGTATCAATGTAAAATTTACACATGAAAATGATGATCAGGTTTAATTTTTTTTTGTTGAGCGTACGATAGAATTGAAGTGATATTTTCGGACAAACGAAACGAACAAATTTACTAATTGCTGCAATTGCAATTTATCATGCCGTCCGACATTTTTGTTCGAAAATTATATTTTACTTCAGGCCGGGTCGTGTTTGGAAGAGAAAAATTCGTCAGGCCAAACGGCTCTCCAATTCGCTCTGGAATTGAACCATCAGGAAGCGGCTGAAACGTTGCAATCGTACGCACAAGAAAGTGGTACAGAAAAAGTCGAACTTTGCATATTATTTTGCATGCAGAAATGTTGTACATTGCAGGCAGTCAGTTGACCAACGTTTCAAGGATGTCGTCATCAGCGCCGGACTCGAGCAAGATCAACGACCATGCCGAATGTTCACGATCGCTGATCACTGATGTCGTTGGTGTTGATAAAGTTTACGGTAATTTACGATTTTCAGTAACACTTTGGCAGTATTTATTTCTCCAGCCGACGATTCAATAGCGAACGTCGATTACGTAACAAGACTGCGTCTCAGTCAACGGTTGGATCGAGACGAACGGTGGAAAAAGCTAGCCATGCAAATCAACTGCTCGCACATGGTAGAATTTATAGACGTCTGCTATGCGGTCGACCAGACCAGTCCAACGATGCTTCTTTTGGATCAGTACGAACAAATGGAAGCTGCCAGTTTGGGCAGGCTTGTTGAAGCATTGGGGCAGATTAATTTTCCAGAACTGGCAACAATTCTTATAGAAAATGCCCATCCAAATGATCATCATCAGCAGCATCTTATTACTCGCCATAAGTAAACAAGCAAACTTTTCGATCAGGAAAGAAAAAATGAATTAGTATTTCAATAAATAGCTGAATGGGATGTTTTTTATATGTTATTTTTAATCAGTGAAAAGACAAAAGAAAAAGACCGGGAAAACTGTGCACCGTCGTTTGGGTGAAAAACAAGCAAAACAACATCTACTTCAATTTCAAAAGCATCTCTTCGCTTTGGCAAATTTGAAACGGTTTTCTTGTTTGTTTTTTTCTTCTACGTGACGAGCAGTATAAGATAATATAATTTTTTGCTGTGCACAAAGTTCTGCTAGCCGCAGTAGCACTGCTCTGATTGGGCGGTGAGAAAAGGAACACAGCCGAAATTGTTCACTGCCGCTTCCATCAGTCGCACATATTTCCAGCATACTGAAACGGAGAAAACGAATACACAAAGTAATATTACTTTTGTGTTGTGGGGAAGAAGCATTGGAATATAGCAATGGAAATTTAAACAAAAAAATAATAATAATGCAACTCACCGTCGGCGAAATTCCAATCTTTCGGTTGGCTGTATGCGACGGAACGACAGAATTTTTCGAAACAAAACGACAACAGACCGTCGCAATAAGCACGACTAACACCGCAATTCGAATAGCACAAATCGTGTTCGTCACAACACTTGGTCAGTTCAGGCAGCAGAAATCTTGGAACTGTTATACTGTAACTTCCGCAGCCGTTAGCCACCGGTGGTTGAGCAGAGTGGTTTTTCATCAGGCGTAGATCTGCAACGTATTATTATTATTGTAGAGTAAAAACAAATATTAATTAATTATCGTTGTATCACCTCCGATGCACGAATATCGGTTGCAAAGTTTATCCAAACCCAACTGGGCGCTGAGCAGGCTGATGTTCTCTTGAAAATAATGCGTCCAAGACAATACTGCACTGTTGAAGTCGGCTATCAAACTGCTATCGAAAAATCCACACGCCGAACCGCAAACGGTTAACAACCACAAATAGCACGGAGCCAACAATTTCACCACCATTATTTCTGTCGTTCAACCGGGCTTGTTGTCATATGTCCTAACTTTAACACAAAGAACAAACTGTTCATCATTTGTTCAAGGTAAAATAATGAAATTTATAATTCCAAATTTGGCGAAATAGACACGACACAACACGATAACGCAGATTACGTTGCACATTCCGCGAACGGTAAGCTACTACGGTATATATTTGGAAAAGTTCACAATTTCACGAAAAGAAAAGCGAAAATTAATTAAGCTGTTTTATACAAGCCAAAAGTAAACAGTGCTGCTGCATATTCTTTCATTGGCTTACTTTAAATTTAAATATCACGTGCTTGAATGTGACTTTTCCACAATTGAAAATGAAGTTTACTTTAGCAGTGGAAAACAACAAAAAGAAACAAACAAAAAACAGCAAAGCAGCCTTGTTGCAGGTCGTCGAAGAGACAGACGATTGCGCAACTAATAAACACATCCAAATTTGTTTTAAACTTTAATATGTACTATGTAAAACTATAATAATAGCCATTTTAGTTTTAATCATGTCAAAAGTTCATAAACTTCATTCAATCAAGCTTAATTTCTCCAGTGCCAACTTTGATGTAATAGTCGACGTGGCAAATCACCCAAAACGGATACCCGAGTATCATGCTGCAGAGTAGAACGCCGTGCAAAATTTTCTCCTATAAAATTGAACAAAATTCATTCAATACGAAAATCACCCAACACAACAAATTGTGAACAGCAAACCCGCTTACCCACATCGGAATGAACACTCTCGGCGGAGTGCAAATCACTTCGTAATTTCGTCGCTGAGTTTGCATCAAAACGTTCGGGTAGCGGCGAAATGATGATGCTACCAATGCGCGCAACATGTTTTTGCTATATCGACACTAAACAATAAATCAACTTTATGAATGAAAAACAAGTAAAAATTTTATTTGAAAATGACTATTAATAATGATTGTAAATATTTTTCAGTTTTCAAAGAACAATATTTTCTGTAGATGATGGTCATCAGAATTTTATTATTACGAGCTAATAATAAATACAATTTACCAACTGTATCTACTGTAGGTAACTTAAATTCAGGTTTAAATTTAAAAATTTTTAAATATTTGCAAACAAGTACAATGAAATTATTGAAAAAAAAGTTGAAAAAACAATTATTGAATGCATTGATTGTTATATTTTCAGAATGTCTTTTTATTTTTGAATTTTAGCTTCGAAAATTTTATTTCAAATTTTCATTAAATATTTGAAAAACATGTAGTGAAAGTAAATCAAATTATCTTGATATTATACATAAATGTTAATAAATGAATAAAAATGAACAATTATAATGTAAATTTATAGTAAAAATCATCATTTCTGAAAAAAATTTATATAACCTTGTGAAGCCAATAACTACAGTAGTTGACAGTACATTTATTACCACGTAGCTACAGTTGTAATAAATTTGTTCGCCATATAGGGTCTTTAAAAAATTTTTTATGTTTTTTTGTTACTGCTCTGTAAATCTTTTAATATTCCATGTTTTTTATTTTAATTTTTGTCACATGCTTATTGGGAACTGTAAGTACAAATCGTCTGTTCCTTGGTACTTTTGATCCGTGGGAAAAGTGGTATGGTTCTTTCTCAGAAAGTGAACGAATTAAGATGGTTGACATGATTAGACAAATGTTTGGTTTTGCTTATGATAATTACATGCGCTGGGCAATGCCTTTCGATGAACTTGATCCTTTGAATTGCCGGGGTAGAGGTCCTGACTATGCGGATCGGAAAAATATCAATATCAATGATGTTCTCGGCGATTATTCTTTGACATTAGTTGATTCGTTGACCACATTAGCGGTAATGGGGAACGTTACAGAATTTCGAAGAGCTGTCGGTCTTGTTCTTGAGCACGTCAGTTTTAATAAAGACAACACTGTTCAAGTATTCGAAGCTAATATAAGGTAAGTGACTTTCTTTTGTGAAAAAAGCGCTTCAATGGGCTCAGTAAATTGTCTGTATTGTCGAATTTAATTTATATACTCAAGGTTTCTTGTAAATTAACATTGGGCTAGTTTATACGTTTTCAGAGTAATCGGTGCTTTGCTTAGTGCTCATTTAATAATTGTCGACAAAAATGCTCTGCTTGGAGATTTCCGCATTGCTGGCTACAATGACGAATTGCTTAGTCTTGCTCATGATTTAGCTAATCGTCTAATGTCCGCATTTGAAGAGACCAATACCGGTATCCCGCATCCAAGGGTGATAATTTGAAATGATCATTTCGAATTTGCCCAAACGTTTTTTGTTCCAGGTCAACTTGATGCATGGTATACCTTTTGATACGGTAAATGAGACTTGTGTAGCCGGTGCTGGAACGTTGTTGGTCGAGTTTGGGGTTTTGTCGAGGTTGTTGAATGATCCTACTTTTGAAAATGCCGCTCGACGAGTTAACGAAGTACTTTGGAAATCTCGCAATTGTAGAACTGGCCTTCTTGGCAATGTCATTGACATTCAAACAGGTGAATGGGTTGTTACAACTAGTGGTCTGGGAGCCGGCATGGATTCATTTTATGAATATTTATTAAAGGTATGCAATTCAAATTTTCAATGTAATATTTCATGGTTATTTTTTTTGGATAATAATATGAACATTGATTTTCAGGGTTATCTTTTATTTGGACAGGAAAGTGATTTTGAAATGTTTACCATTTTCTATTCGACAATTAAGCAGCATATGCGCAAAGGGTATGAAAATTGTAATTTATATTTAATTGTTCATTTATCTTTATCGATTATTATTTTATGAAAAGAAAAAGTCTTCAGTTGAATTTTAGGCGTAAATATTGCAATTATGGTTCAGAGAACCACCCGCTTTACGTGAACGTATTTATGAACGATGGCAGTGTAAGCTATCGTTGGATAGATTCTTTGCAAGCTTCTTTTCCTGCTGTTCAGGTTTTGATTTATTGTATTTTTTTAAAATTTTAAACTGAATTTAAATTTAAAAACAAAAAAAGCTATCAATTTAGGTTTTGTACGGGGATTTGGAAGAAGCTATTTGCATGCACGCTTTGTATTACACAATATGGCGGAAGTACAATGCTTTACCTGAACGTTTCAATTGGCATTACAAGTATTTGGCTGTTTTCAATAGTTGATAATTTCGAGAATTTTTTTAAATTTGTTTTTTGTTTTACAACAGAGTTGCTGAAATAGCATTTTATCCTCTTCGACCTGAATTTATTGAATCGACGTATTTTTTGTATTTGGCTACAAAAAATCCATTCTATCTTCACGTTGGCAAAGAAGTTGCAGAAAGTTTGGAAAAGTATACGAAAACGAAGTAATATTTTTGGCGAAATCCCGTTGAAGAGAAATTTCGTATTTGAAATTATCATCCTGTTCCTTGTATTCAGGTGTGGATATGCTACAATTCATGATGTGGCCGACAAAAGTTTGGAAGATAGGATGGAAAGTTTTTTCCTAAGTGAAACGATCAAATATCTCTATTTGGTATGCTTCATTTGTTTAACAGAATTGTAATTTTTATTTATTTATTTTTTGATTAGCTGTTTGACGTTGATAATCCTGTAAATCGCCGAGGGGATCAATTTTTATTCACTACCGAGGGTCACTTGTTTCCATTGTCTGCGGAAATCCGCTTTTCGGACATTGAGGTACGTGTGCCGGAATCGTCGATTTACGGTCACTGTGTTGAAGGTGAACTGGCAGTATGCCAGCGAGGGGATCTTTCCCCGGACGGTGTTGCCGACGGTGACCAAAGCTCGATGGACCCGTTTCGTCTGCTTTCTTGTCCGTCACGGGCCTTATTCCGACGCCACATCCTACCACTGCGCAGTGTCTACTTGCAATCTTTGCACGACAGTTTGGATGTGGAATATCCATTCTCTTGACCGAGCTTGTCAGTTGTTGTGTCGTTGTTGGAAGAAAGAAGCTGCCAACAGATGCGGGTAAATGATCAGTTAGTGCTGGACGACTTTTTTTTCATATTATTGTCGGGATATTTTCTTTGTTTGTTTGTTTGTTGTTGTTTTTTGCTTTTTTCATTGTTTCCGTTGTTGCTTGTTGCGCTAGGTAATTTGCACTTGTGCTCGAAAGTGCCTTGTGTAATATATAGTCTGATTGAGTAAAGGTATAAAATTTCAATATGGAAATTGTTCGACTTTGAAAAATCGAACAATTGAAGCACAGTGCTGGCCGACCGCCTCAGTCGCCTGTATTTGCATAAATGAGTGCTATTTGTTGGCGAATTGGTCGGCCGATGGGCAATTTGAACGGCCATTGAGGAACAATTCGTGGGCTAGGTTTTTCCCCTTGTTCAATTTCTCTTCTATTTTCTCTTTCTTCGCTCGCGAAAGCAGAGTGAGAAGCAAGCGGTGTTGTTGCTCAATGGCGAACCATTCGACACTGACCGACCACGGGCAGAACGGTTCCAAGCAGAAGAATGTCGAGGAAGTTTTCCATGAACATCCGCCCCCGGCCAACGCCCCCACCGACAGGGCTCACACGACCGGGCACTTTGCAGCGGTCGCTTTGGGTCGGTGCGCCAGCTTGCCGGATGTCGAGGAGAGGAAGCTGGGCGGTGGCAAGTGGCTGAAAAAATCCGCCTTTTCGTTGTCAACTTTGGAAGTGGGACGAGGGAAAACTCGGCACAGTCGTCATTACATCAAAGCTGATCAATATGATCACTGGAACAATCGTATTAGCATTATATCAGCGCGTAGTCAGTGAGTAGTAGTACAGCATGCTTGTGTTGTTCAAGATGGAAGTATAATTTCCTTTTTGCAATTTTAGAAGAGGACAAGAGTGGAATGTATTCAGAGCAATTCCACGTGATCAGGATGTACACGAACCCCGGTGGATAATTATAGCTGCGCAAATTTTCAAAGTACATATACATAGAGATGCATATTTAATGGAGAAAACAATAATTAATCAATCTCATGGTCAAAGAATTTACTATTTGAAAACTATTTTAGGTTATTGTGTATTTGGTTTTATTTTTATTGGTACTCGGTACTGCCACTTTATCGAAGCTTATTCTACTGTTGTTCGTTTCACACTTACGTCGTGGTCTTCACTATATTCCGTGCAAGTTTTACGGTAAATTGTATGAAATTAATCGAAATCCCGACCGAAATGAGCATATATTTTTGTTAAAAAAAGAGTTTTCCAAAATATTTCTAGATAGCAACATGTTCAATGCAAGACCAAGCGAAAAGTTGCCATTAACAGCAAACACTGCAACGTGGTGCTATTGGACCTTGTGGTTTGCAATGTGCACACCGGAACTGTTGACATTTTTTCGCTGTTTGCGTAATGTAATATTCAAGAAAACTGCCACACCCAGTTTTTCCGACTTTTTCGTCGCTTTTACTTTGGAAACCATACAGACGATTGGCATGTGCATGTTGGTGTTTTCAATATTGCCCGAGTTGGACTCTGTCCGCGGAGTGATGCTTTTATCCGCACTGGGTTTGGTGCCAAGTTTGTTGAACGTGTTGTTCAATTTGCAATTGTTCGTAGAAGAAGAGCCGACAGTGAAAGTCAGTAGTCGTCAGCTTGTTCACATTATTGCCGATGTAATTGCATTTCTTATGCAAACATCCGCATTGTGGACTTGGGTATTGGTTGATCGTACATTGAAGGTTCAGTTATAAAAATATTAATATTGTAGAACGTGAAATATTTTGAAAATTAAAAAGCACAATTTTTATTCTAGGTTAGAAGTATGTTAGCATTTTCATTGTTTGCCACGTCGTTGCGATGGTGGGAAAATTATGTCGATCATTCTTCGCAAGGGTCGTTTGCAATTTTGATCAAGCTCGGCAATTTGGCAAGGCGGCTCCAACGCAGCCGTTACAAAACCCACGTCTTGTTGTCAATATGGAGGTGTGCCCTGAGTCTGTTTTGCATGCTGATGCTCGGCGGCAGTGTGCACCGGCTGCGAGTACTTTTCGACTTTACAGATCCATTTCAACATTTGAACGGCAGTTCAACTGTCGGAGTTGGCTTTACCATTTGGAATTGGTCGTCATCGTTGTCAGCTTACGCCAGCACGTTCCGATCATTAGCGTTGGGCTTGATCTGCTCCAGTTGGGCTTGCTATCAAGCGGCCCGTTTCGCCTGCAAAGTCCACATGGGCAAATTTAGTTATTCCTTTCCCGTAGTGGTTACAGTACCCTTCACTGTGGCCATTTTGTTGAGCCTGGGTGAAGTTCGACGACTGCGGCCATGCTTTGCTGTCGGATGGCTAACCGACAAGCTGTATTGGAATTTGTCGTCTTATAGTCAAGTATGGCCGGATTTGTTGCGTGATCGTGCCGCATGGATGTGGATCTTTTGGTTCGTCAGTTATTTGTGGATTGTGGCGCATCTGTTTGCACAACAGACGTTACGTTTGAACAAAACTGATTCGTACGTTAAATTATTTTTTGCACTATTTTTCATTAGTATTATTTTTATTATTATTTTACAGTTTGTTCGTGATGCCAATGTATTTGGGATGCTTTATTGATCAGTCGCTTTGTTTTAACCGAAGACGTCAACCACACGTGCGCATTCGAACAAAAGTAAGCAATGAAAATTTTTTTTTGATTTTAAAACGTACTATATTATTTGTTTTTTGTTTTTGATCTACGTTTTTAAATGAAATCTGAAAAATTCAGTTAACGTCATTATATATGTATTTTTTTGCTTTACAATTGTTTCTGTATGTAGCAGGCTTTGTCTCTATTTTGTATTTTTTAACTTTCCATTAAGTAAGTTGTTCTCTTTTTGTAATTTATTGTTGAGCTTGTTCAGGATTTAGTTGACGATGTCAATGCAGATACGTGTTCCGTTGTATCCGATGATTCTGAATGGTCTATTGCAAACAGTGCGACGTCATTATGGACGATGGGAAACGTTAGCACGGATAGGATAACGAAAATATACATCTGTGCGACAATGTGGCACGAAACGCCTAAAGAAATGACTCAAATGCTGCAGTCGATTTTTCGGTTTGCTTTCCTTTGAATATTGAAAAGAAAAGGGAAAAGGAACTAATAATTTTTACTTGCTGACATATTTTGAATGTTTCTAAATTTAAAAATATTAATGTAGGATGAAAGAAATGTAGGTATTGAAGGAATAATAGGAAATGAGTAATAGTGAGTTCTGTTTTAAAATGTCGGAAGCTTCTGTTTATAGCGGAATCTGAAGACCATCAATTATGCATCGGTGTTGTAGAATGGACGAAGACCAGAGTGCCAGAAAAAATGCGCAGAAATATTTGAAAATTGTCGATCCAGATTATTATGAATTGGAATGTAATTTTAATTGTATAATAATTTTCATCAAAGGGCTTGATTGGGGGTTTTTCAGCGCACATATTTTTCGACGATGCATGGGTGGACGATGAAGTGTTGCAGTGTCGTGTACCGAATCGTTACGTTGTGCAATTGGTGAATGCCATCGGTGATGCTGCGAGGTCGGTTCTTGGTTCTTACTTTTTTTCATACAGGAGAAAATTGGATATTATAAATTCGATTTCAGAGCAGTACACAAGACGAACATCAAATTAAAGCCACCGCTGAAAATTGACGTACCATACGGCGGTCGATTGGTCTGGAGTCTGCCTGGTGACAACAGACTTGTTGTACATTTGAAGGATCGTAACAAGATGCGACACAAGAAGCGTTGGAGTCAGGTAAGCTGTGCCTGGTGTTATTATTAGGCTTTCACTTTCACGCGTCCAGGTGATGTATATGTATTATTTACTTGGCCATCGTATTATGGAACTGATTTCGGATACAAGACGCAAACAGCTGCTTGCTGACAATACTTTTCTGTTGACTATTGACGGCGATTCGAAATTTAACCCTGCTTCGGTGCAGAAGCTTGTCGACCTGATGAAGAAAAACACGCGGCTAGGTGCTGCCTGTGGTCGTATACATCCTCTTGGAAAAGGTAATTGAAATTGAGATAGAAGTAGAAATTTGGTTTTCAATTAGGCCGTATGGCAAAATAACAGCCTTTTTAAAAGCAATATATATACTCAGTTTATGTTCTGTGTTCAGGAATTATGATTTGGTACCAGAAATTTGAATATGCTATTGCTCATTGGTTTCAAAAAGCAGCCGAACATGTTTTCGGTTGCGTACTCTGCGCACCTGGCTGTTTCAGTCTGTTTCGTGCATCAGCTCTGATGGACGACAATGTGTTGAACAAATATACCAAATTGCCCGTTGAAGCGCATCAGTTTGTACAATACGATCAAGGTAATTCCCTGTAGCCCTCGTGTTACCGTCGACCCCTTACAGTACAGTTTGATGTGCAGGGAAAAGGAGGGAGTACGGTAAGGGGATTTGGGACCAGAGTAGTTGTTGTATTGGATAGAATGAACTGAATGTGTAAATGAAGCATCGGACATGGCGCGTTATTTCAGACAGTTTTTAGCAATTTAAGTTCCGCATTAATATTTTTTGTAATATGTTTATTTTAAAAGAAGCTAAAGTTGATAATTCAGTTCTTTGCATAATTATTTTTTATTTCGTTTTGCATTTGAAGGCGAAGATCGTTGGCTTTCAACGTTACTTTTGAAGCAAGGCTATCGCATCGAATATGCTGCCGCCGCGGATGCTGAGACATACGCGCCGGAAGGTTTCAGTGAATTTTTCAACCAGCGTCGTCGGTGGGTACCATCGTCGTTGGCAAACACGCTGGATTTGCTTTTCGATTACAAAAGAGCCGTCAGGAACAACGATTCCATATCTCGTCTTTACATCTTTTACCAGATGATTGTCATCTTCTTCTCTTTGCTTGGTCCGTCTATAATTTTTACAATGATGGTATTCGCTCAGGTCGCTTCGTTTCGTATGGACAGCTGGAATTTAATGTTGGCCAATTT
Organism: Trichinella spiralis; assembly: GCF_000181795.1. Lineage (NCBI taxonomy): Eukaryota > Metazoa > Nematoda > Enoplea > Trichinellida > Trichinellidae > Trichinella > Trichinella spiralis. The sequence goes on from NW_003526944.1 coordinate 3,378,388, forward strand.
GATTCCAGTAATTCTGTACTGTATCATTTGTTTCGTGGCAAGCAGCAAATGGCAGGTAAGTATTGCAGTTGACATTTTACACCAATCACCACCACACGTGTAAAGAATAAATGATGTTTTTTTGTTATTAAAAAAACCAAACCAAAACAGCAAAAATGCTTTTCAGCTACTTGCAGCCAAAGTGCTCAGCGTGTTGTACGCGATGGTCATGTCTGCCGTTGTGGTCGGCACCGGCATTCAGTTGACCACCGAAGGTCCGTCGAGTCCGGTATCGATGTACGTGTTGATGTTGGCTGGCTTGTTTTGCATGGCTGCGTTCTTGCACCCGCGTGAGTTTAGCAACATCTTCTACGGTGCGGTATTTTTTCTAATGATCCCCACCACCTACGTCATCATGTCGTTGTACGCGTTGATCAATTTGAACGTGATCAACTGGGGTACCAGAGAAGCAGCGGCTAATGCCGCCGGATTGGAAAATGAACCCCTCTATAAGAAGTGGTTCAGAAAGGTGAAGAAAGATAAGAAGTTTGAAAAAATGGACACTGGATTCTCGCCCGGCACCATCGCCACGCCCTCTTGGATCGGGAGACGGGGTCGGCTGAAGCGCGCAGACGAACGCTTCTTGATGCTGATGTCGCAGTTGGATCGCATCGAACGCAGGTTTCACAATGTCGACATGGTTGTTAGCTTGAGTGAAGTTTCGTTTTCTAATAATTGTTCAGTGTCGCAAAATGCCGATTCGAGGGAACGAATCTGCTTGCCGGCGGTGAATATACGGCCGGTGAAGCTTGCCCCTTTCCAACAAGCCCGGTCGACGGCCACCGCAAGCCGACTACCTTCGACAACGCTGACCGGCGGTTGAGTGAAGAACCAAACGTCGAGCTGGCGCGGTTTGAAGGTTCGGCTCCAGTACGCGGCGGTGCAGCGGCGACCAGCAGCAACGAGGTTCTCTGCTTCGGCAGCGATATGAGCCAGTGCAGCAGCAGTGTGGACAGTCTGACGGACGCGGGCAATTGGTCGAGACGCCACGGTCGAAGTGAGTTTTATGCCGACCACTGGATGAATTTCGCGAAATAAAAAACATCTAGGCTGGCGCTTTCAGCCATGCATTCAGAGGATGCGCCGCCGTGGATGCTGCTCGACTACCTCGGCGATGGTCCCAACCAGACGACGGACGAAACTGAGAAGCGCTTTTGGATTTCTTTCATCACCGAATACATGAAGGTAGGCTTCACAAATGTGCTCACACTGATTTTAAGAAATCATCCATTTACACACTCATACAATTGCGATCGAGATATTCTTTTATTGTTGTTCGGTTCATTTTATTAGCCTGTAATTCGTACTGCAGCCGAAGAGAAGCTGGTGGTATCGATGTTGAAAGATTTGAGGAACAGCGTCGCTTTGGCATTGCTGCTTGTCAACGGTTTGGTAGTTGTGACGATTTACTTGCTTCAAATCAACAAAGATTTGTTGTCAATCCGGTGGAATCCCACAGGTTAGCTAACGAGCCGCACAGTTCGTGCACGTACGTATGTGAGTGACTGGGAAATGTTTTGTTGTGTTTGTCTGTCTGTTTTAAGCGAACTACACGATCATCAAGTGGGAACCGTCGATAATGAAGTATATCACCGTGCAGGAACCGTTGAAGATCGAGCCGATCGGTTTCACGATTATTTTGTTCCTATCATTTATTTTGCTTGTCCAACTGACCGGCCTGCTGCTGCACCGATGGCAGACAATGCAGCACATTTTGGCCAGCACCGCGTTAAGCTGTTTCGACAAACGTCCTAAGCAGTCTGTGGAAAATAGTCAACTGCCCGGTGAAGACGCCATTGAAATAGGTAACACGAATCTATATACACCTTGTACCTTTCAGACTCGCTCCTTTCACACAAATGGCTTGTTCACTTGTGTGTGCACATACATGTTGGGTGTCACTGTGAAACATCGGTTAATGCTGTTCTAGCGAGGAAAATGCAACGCCTTGACGACGGATATGCAGGACAACAGATGCGTAAATGTGGACGTCGACGAGTGGTCATCGCGTTGGACAAAGCACGCAGAGTTCGAAAGACGCCAAATCGGTTGAATACGGCTTTCAAGAAGAAGCTTTTCAACTTCAACCCCGAAGAACATCGCCGTCGACTGGGAGGTTGGAATTTTTCATTTTTTCTCCCCTATTTACTACTTATTTTAAATTTTATTATTATTGGTTTTCAATTTCATTTTATTCTTCAAATATTTAACGCTTGTTGTGTAGGACGTGGCAGAAGATTGCAGATGAGCTCTGGAATAATTCAACGAATTGCCGCTGGCAGAATTGAACGTTTCAAGCGTCAAGCAGATCTGCTGCAAACACGCCAACCGGAAGATACCAGGTCCCGTGTGGACGACCACTGTGTGTAAGCTCACGGTTGCAGTTTTCACCCCAATAATTTAGCCTTAGATTAGTTTGGCTGCTTTAGAACAGAAGAGCAAACTGTAATGGACTTGGAGAACGAAAATCCGGAAGTGGCATTCACGGCTAGGCGACGACCACCTTTCACTTCATCACCGTTGTCGTTTATTGAAGAGTTTGAGCGAATTTTGGACTCCTCGCCCAAGTGCAACGAAAATTATCATCACTCGGACTGGCCTTGAAGCATCAAGAACTTCACACTTGCTGATCGTTCCTACTGTAATCAGTCTCAGTGCTGCGGTGTTCATGATTCATCTGTAGTTATATATATATAATCGTCGAAACCGACAGCGATTGTGCGATGTGATTCAATTGCCTTCCACTTCACTTCACTTATAGGTGGCATCTTGTTCAACTGTCAAAACTTATCAAAAGCATTTCAATTATGAGGTAGCATTTTAGTAGCATTGATGAAGAGGTAATCTTCTGTTCATTGAAATGTATTTTATTGAAGTATTCAATTAAATAAACTTGCAGTTTTCTCAACTCTGCTCTTGGATAGGGAATGCTAATAACCAAAAAAAGGAAGCAGAAACTAGCTTTCCCTTAGCTTCATTTCCTCATTTTTAATACCACTGATGAATTGTAGCAGTAACGCAGCTTCCGCGATGGAAAACTGTGGAAAGAAGGAGTAAAAGTCGGGCAGCGGGAATAGGGCACACAAACCCTAAAAGTGCTCAATCCCTATTTATAGACTCTACTGTGAATGTTTACTGTAGATTTTCAGGTTCAGTGTATGGTTGTTTCCGCCTATGAGGTTCCACATCATAACAATATTAAAAACCAGTTTCCAGGAAGAAAGGTAATTTATAGTTGTAATTTACACTGATGAAGGTATGTCGAACCAGGTTCTTGTTTCCCTAGTTGTGAAATGAAGTCATGAATGCAAAATTCAGCTTTCAGAAGGAATAGATCAATGTTGAGCTTCCACATTGCTCCGTTTAATGGCACAAGTCGATATTTTCAAAAAATTAATCTATAACACTTTTAAATGTCAATTATACGGTTAATTTACTTTCCGTAATGTAAGCATTACAATTCATACGGTAAAGTTCAAAAATCCATAATTTCCTGAATTAATATGCTTGTTACAAGCTTACTTTGATGTGTTGATATGAGATGATTGTTTCTTTTCTTCCAATAATTTAGGCCGATAAATTAAATGATGCTGCATCTAATCTGATGAGCCAATCCCGGCTCGTGTGAGCCAAAAGAAGCAACTCTGGACGATTGGTAAAATATGTGACGTTAAACACGTGATGCGTGAGCTAAACGAAGCAACGTCAGTCAAAGAATAAACAATGAAAACAACACGCGAGCGCGTTATAAAAGCGAGCGAAGTGAGACACGGATGGTGCGTTGTTGAATTCGTTGGTTTGGCATTACGCTGAATGTGACAGTTGCTTGTTGCGGTGTTTGTTTGCAAATTGTTTCTCAACAATTTTTTGAAATAAAATATAAAAGCCGCTTGTGGATTTTCGTCACTGCTGAGCGGTCGAGCTATACTTGTTGCTATTTTTAAAATACAGTTACCTCTCCTGAGAATCAGAATACGGTCTGCTCTCAACTTTATCTTTGGGTGACAATAGTTTGTACTCAATGTTTAATAATATTTCTGAGAAGGATACTCTTACTGCCACTTTTAGCGTAAATTTATCTATCTGAAAGTTGAAAAGAAAAAATTGTTAATCTTTTTATTGTTTAGGATGCGAGTTTTCAACGTCCGTCGCAGCAGCAGGACGTGTGCCGAACTTTTAGTACTTATCAAAATATTGCTGTCTTTGTCAGCGTCCCCATTATTGAAAAAGTGAAATTGTTTTATTATTTTATTTGAATGAATAATAAGTAGTTGGTAGTTTATACATGTAGATAATATATAAAGGAAAGACAGTTAATTTATTGATACGTTAATGAATTGGATGTGTTTTTGTGATAGAATATTGATGTGCAAGAGAATTCGGCGGACATCGCGGATGGAACGGATAAAAATGTTAGTGAAGGTAATTTGCATGCTACATTTCTTACACAGTATTTACAATTTTTTATTTAGACGTTAAATTGTAAATGATTATTTATTGTGCATGACAGTAAGTGAGTGCTATGTGATTTTTAATTAATGGTGAAACAATTAACTTTTTTACCAGACCGATAGCTTACCAGACACACGTGCAATTTTCCCCGATAATATTTTATCTTATGCCAGTGAGACAGAGCATGCGACTACTTATTCAGATTTCGTTGCTGTCATCGATCCCAGTGTTGCCACTACTGCGATAGAAACGCCGAGTAATATGCTACCGACTGAAGTATTATTTTAACGTATTCAATACAGTATTACATTTTGAGCACATTATGTAAATTTTTATTCTTCTGCAATTGCTTCTGGCTCGGTCTGTATGCTTAATGGTCATTCTGATGTCCTGATGGATGATGCTGATGACCCTGCCCCTTCAACACGCATTGCATTGTCTGATGTAGAAGTAGTTGTGTTCATTTTTTTATGAATGTTTGATTAAAAACTTTTAATATTTTTATAAAAGTTGTTGCAAGAGGAAGAAATTAGCCAAAATTTGAATGATTTGTTCACCTTCCTTTTTCCTTCAAGCCCTGCCCGCAAGAATGTAATGTATCAGTACAACACTTCTGAATTTGACAGCGATCTTGACAAAGTTTGTTGAATTTGGGGTGATTTAATTTAGAGTAATTTAGAAATTTAAAAGAATATGTTTAGTGTTATGAAAATTTTGTGAAAAAGTCTTCAGATTTAAAGGCTACTGCTGCTGAAGACTGGAAAAAGAAAAAAGTAAAGGAATTTATGGTAACACTGTTAAAAGAAGAGTTAGAGGTTAGTAGAGGCAGTTAAGCATGTTGAAAATTCTTCATGATTTTATTTCTTCTATCCATAGAATGTGATTCAGAGGTTATTTCTTTTTCAGAATTTAAATTCTCGAAGCAAGCTTGCCAATTTGGCCAGTACATCATCACTCGCGCCAGTGGAAACGGATAGCGCCGATTCGGGGGTTACTAACTTGAAATGATTTATTATATTATTCCTTTATGCTTTCAGAACATTTTTATATTAAACTTTTCTTTACAGACGAATGATGCCGATGGCTCTGCCATAGACCTGGATGTCAGCTCTATTTCTTTGCTCGATATATTTTCTTTTGGAGATTCTGATGATAACGAAGATTATGATTCTATTAGATCGTTAAGAATTTCAAGAGGTGCATTACGAATGTTTCTTTTTCTTATTTCTAAATTAATTTTTTTGTAATTATCAGAAATATGAAGTGCAATAATTTGGATGATGTTGCCACAGATTATGCTGACTAAAGCTGTTCTTCATGTCTTCAGTCGCACAGTTGCTCCAGTTATGAAATCTTTTCCAGTCATTGAATTTGAAAAATTATTTATCACTTTTTGTTCATTCGATGAAAAGGAATAGCTAGATAAAATGATTCATGATGACTCGACAAAAGTTACGAATAAATTGATAAAAAATGTATCTCTAGCTTTGTGGACTTTTATTTTTTTTGTTTCTACTTCACTGTTTATCAGGAAAATTAAATTGTAAACAATAAAGAGCTTTATGATCATTTTGACTGTAAGCAAGTAAGATGAATTTTTATAATGCGTGGCAGTAAGGATTTTTAAAAAGTAAGAATTGGCACAATTTTTGGTATTACCGCGTTTATTAATACTTGTTTGTCATTTAATACAGTATAATACATTGTATTTATTTTTAGTTTTGAGAAGATCAACATTTGCATTTAAAGAAATATAAGTTATTTTTATTAAATGAAAAATTATATAATGATAAGTGCCGTGTTTAACATTTTTCGAAGTCACGGATGGAAAATTGTTTACTCTGCACTGCTAAGCATATATTTAATTACGTATGTATTTCATTATTTTTCTGAAAAATATTAAATGCTTTTTTGCTTCATTTTTGAAATTTTAATTTTTATATTTGATACTTGGCAGTGAATGTAAAATGACTTAAATAATAGATGTCATTCGATTAAATTATTTTTGGTAGTGAAAGTATATTCCAAGATGTGATAGATTCTGCGACTGATCAAATGAAGCGATCGGAAGAAACTCGTAATAGTAAATGTTTTATTTAGATATTATAAGAGAGAATCGTAACACGTCGCTGTTTTCCTTTAATAAATCTACTTAATATTACTCGGGATGAGAAAGGAAGGGTTCCAAATTTCGATTAATTGATATGACTGATTAGACAAACAATGATTATCTGCTGCATTGCATCAGAACGAAGGGTACAAAGTTTATTAAGCATATTCAATTATTGAATTAATTTACAGTTATATTTTAACTTGGTATTTTTACTTTCCAAAATTTCGTACAACTAATTTTGTCGACTTCTGTAGCAGTAGTATTTTACAGGTGTACTGTCAAAAAACAACAAAGACAATTTATGATCAACTAGTATTTATTGCAAAGATTGTTTCCTTTGATTCATTCAGAATAACAGATTGTTACGAGCGAATTTGATAATTTGCAAGTTCAGTAAATTAACTTGTGGTTTAAACAAGTATTGTTGAAATGTTTTTAAATGTACCTGAAAATCATTTATTTTCCTGAATGGTGTGTTGTGATGCATCTTTTTTTGCGGGATGCGAAGTTGCCTTTTTATTTTCAGTTTAATTTTTTGTCATAAATTTTAATGAACGACAAATTTTGAAATATTTTTGAATACTGTTTTTTAATGCAATTGAATGTTCAATGCAAATAATTCAGTAATGAAATGGAATATATGTCTGCAATGTAGATGGCATTTTTTTTATTTTTGAAATATTTTAAACGACTTAGGCTACATTCTGCTTTTTCCACAAGTATTTTATACGCTATTTTAACGAAGTCCTTTGGGATGTTCAGTAATAGTTCAGTTGTAAGCATAAGTAACATGAAATTAAGCTTTAAGTTCAAAATAGCACTAATACAAATTTAATTTCGTCTAAGAGTAATGCTTAATAGTTATTCATAAAATATTTTTGTATCATTCTCTTGTTTTTTAGTTCAAAATTGATGAAATAATGTGATAGTTAAAATATGCGCGTGCTGCGAGGCACATTGGAAAAGGAGTTTCAAGGAAAATTAATGTCTGCATTTATTGAAAAAGACGTTGATCGCATCGTTAACATGTAGGTAAGTTTTTTGGGGAATAAACTCATTTTTTTATAAGTGCGAGAAAAGTCACCTTTGTTTATTTTTCTTTCATTCTGAAATACTTCAACATTTCACATAATTGCTTTCAGACTGAAATTTACTCGGCGTAACAATATTATAGACTAGCGGTAATCCATTCAACTTTTGCAATATAAATATTTGTGATATGTAATTCAAATAGCAGCAGTTAATTATGAACATTATGCATATGAGTATGTAAAGTGTTATTGTTGTTTTCGTTTTATGTCAAATGTCAGCATTTTTCAAACTAAAATATTTTTGCACGTTTCCCAAATCAAACTTCTATTAGTTTCTGTGAATATTGAAAAATATTGTTAATAAACATTGAAAATTTGTTTAGTTGCATTGATCACTTAGAGAAAACAGCAAACTCTTCGACGGTGTGCTTCCTGTGGTCCAATTTTCATTTCTGGTATATATATATATATTCTTCAGTCAGTTGAATTTCATGTTAATGATATCGTATTGTTGTTGGCGTGAAAACGATTTTTGTGGTATACAATTGTTGTATACTTATCATGGTTTTCATATACATTGAATTACCACAATTCATACTGACAAGTATTTTTTATTCATGTAGTTCAACTTTTTCCCGCTCCAGTAGATTATCTGAGATTTCTCTGCATTTGTTGTTTTGTCTCGATTTATGTATTTGAATAAATTTTTCATAAAAAATGCATCTTTTCTTATGTAGCATTGGTTGACCGCGAAAATGGTGGAAGAAATCAACTGAAGAGAATAAGCTGAGCTGGGCCACAAGGAGTACTGTCAAACAAAATGGGTATAGCCACGGACAGGTAGGCAGAAAACCTATTTTATTTGTTCCCGAAGAAGTGGAATCGTAATGTGAATATTGCTTCAGAGTAAATTAATAATAAATATTTCCAACACAAAATAATCATTCCAAAAAGAGCATTTTTTATGACATTCTATACGAACCTGCACATCTGATATTGTATACTATTGGTTTTTTACTTTTAACTGTTTCATTTGTCATCTTTCTTTCCTAGACGTATTTATCTAACTACGCCTAATAAAAATTGATAAAACTGATAACTTTACGCTTCTGAAAAAGAAATATAGTTTAATCTTCGCTGCGATTTTGCTATCCGTATGGTTCAAAGTTAGTTGGCCTTATAACTTTTTATTTGACGATTGCTTTTATTGTTTTTACTATAATTGCAAAAAATTTGCACTTACAGCTTTTCAATTTTCATTTTCGTTCACAAGACTGTAAGATTTAATTTACCAATGCAGTTCTTATTTGCGTTGTTTACTTTCTTTTACTATCTAGAATGAACGTTGAAAAGTGGAAGTTGTTATTAGTATTTTTTCAAAACTTGCAGTGCTATTTTGGTGGTTTTATTTATTTTGTAGTTTGAATGTAAGCTCTTCTTTGAAAATTTCATTTAATATTGATTCTTTGTTGAATATTGTTTCTTTATGCATCATTGTTAAGTTCGAATGATAGTAGCATGCAAAATGGTGATGTGTTAAGATTACGCGTAAAGTGCAAAGCGCAAGTTTTCAGATTGACTATCTTATGATCTGCAAAATATAATATTATTTATGATAGAGTTTAAAAAAATTTTTTTCCTTTAGTTGCCAATTTCAGTGCAGGACTGTTGGCTTATTGAACATTCGAGTAATTTTTGTTTTTGGTCATCGTTTCAAATAATTGTTGTAGAATGTTAAGTTTGCTGTCATTTATGGAACGTTATTGAAATTGTAATATAAATGCATTAATTGGATGAATTTTTGCTATTGCTTTAATTATTTATTAATCGAAGTTTTTAAATTAAATAAAAAATTACATAACGCGTTTGATTGACTGATGAGCATGAACAAATTTGTTCGATTTAGTTAAATGGTAGTTAGATGAGGAAGATGTCTGCTGAGCCTGCAGATGTGATAAAAGGTGATGGAGCTTATTTTAATTTAAAAAAAAATCAAACATGAATTATTTTATGAATTTTAGCCGGTAACGCGCAGAACGTTAGTGACGAAACTTCGACCAAGTCGACAGTTACGAATGTTGACCAACGTTTGTTGAATGATGCGGTCTGCAGTGAAAGGCAAGAAAAAAGCAATATCCTTTTGACTGATTTGCTTTTTTTCAGTGGTACTTAATCACTGCTGACTTTGTTGCCGAGAAAGTTCACTCGACGCTTTTCATGCACAAAACAAAGCAGCGTTATTTTTATGAAGCTTTGGAAAAGTATGAACGAAATTTGAACTTTGACCAAGTGAGCAATTATGAAATTTTTGTCGAATTGGATATTGTCGAATTTCTTTCTATTCTTTTAGTTTATTGAGAGGGTTGTTGAAATTTTCAACAGTCCACCGGCCCTGAACTCCCCTTTGCCTTTTCTCCTTTTGTTATTCATGAAACCGAAAGATTTGTTTAAGTCGAAATTTCAAAGTCAATACTGGCATGTGAAAAAAGCTTTGGATGTTTACAAAAGCATGATTGTAAATTTAAGATGAAAAATTGTTTAATTATTATTTTAAAATGGATTTTTATAAATGTAGTTTTCCACGCAAAACAGAGGTCAGAGGCTGAAGCTGAAGAACTTTTTTCGAAATCGCACCCACAAACCACTGGACGTATATTTTAATGAACTGTTGAAGAATATCGACAGAATTGGCTCGTGGCATGAAATTTTGAAAACCCTGTGTCCCGATATGAAATATAAAGCGTAAATACACCAGTAGAACAGCACAACTTGATTGTGTATCTGAAATATGGTGTCCAATTTCAGAAAGTCAAAGGATCTGTTCGAGAAAGCAGATTTTGTACAAGATGAATCTGGTGAACCAGTGGTGGATGATTTCGAGACTGTTTACTTGACTGCAGATCATAAGGGCAGGGCAACTGAAGGGAATCCCAGTTGCAGTTCTTGTTCAAAAGGAGAACCTTGTTTGTGGAGAAAATTTCGGGTAATTATGTTGTTTTATATTATGCTTAGATTATTGTTATTATTAAAAAATTAATTTTTATTGAAGAAAGTATGTTTTTTAGCAAGGTGAAAATGGGCAGTTGCTTTATCGAGTGGATGGAATTGAATTGCCGATGGATGTTGAATATTACGATGAAATTACCGTATCAAAACGTCGTTCTGCAAACTCTCGGAAGAACGTATGTGCAAACTTTTGTTGATTCTCAGCGTTATTACTTACCCTCCATTGTTTTTTTAAATGGCAATTTGTCCATTTTCTTAAATTACTTTCCTTAAAATGTTTGTAAAGCTTGTATTACATGTTGTTCAGTTTTTATACAGGAAGTCGGTAAACATGGTGGAATGGAATCGAAGGAATCATCGCAGGATGAGACTGCAGCCAGTAGCATTCATGAAAATGTGGTATGTATTGTATGTAAATTATCCAAAATTAATTTTTTTTATTTTGTTATCATAATACTGTTTTAATGCGTATGAAATTTGTGTTAATTGTTATGTTGTTCTAGTAGGCGCAATGCAGTTTTGAAGCATTTAAGAATGCAATGTTGTTGATTTTAGGATATGGCTGCGTTGGAAGCTTGTTTGCCAGCAGCGTATTTTGAATGGGCTGCTCGTTGTAACCGACAGACAGTTTTAACAAGCAAAAGGTGTCATGATGAGGTGCTGGTTGTTAGAAAATTAAAAAACGTCATTTTGTTAAAAAAATAATATATCTATGATGAAGCAGTAGCTATTATTTTTGTTTTTTTTTATTTTACCTGGTGTTACTTTGTCATTTTAGAAGCCCGAACAGGTTCAGAAGAATCCAGATGATATAGCAGATGTAAAAGATCTATATATAGCCATTTTTGTCGTATAATTTTTTTTCGTTTATTTATTTAAGAATGAATTTGTGCACAATGAGATGAAGCAGCAGCAAATCTCTGATAGTGTTGACAATGCTGAAGGTTCGTTTTTTGGCAAAACAACCGAGGTAGTAAAATATTTTTCATTTGTTTTTTCTGTTTCTGTAAAATTAAATTTTGTTGCATGGGCTTTTGGAGGGGTGGTGTGGAAATTGTTTTTTCTTTTGGATAGAAGGGTGTTTTGCAACGGAGAAATAAATTATTGAAACAAGCTTATTTTTCACACAGGGTAATATTGCTCAGTACGTGAACATGGACGCTGGCCCGTCAAACTTCGTACTATTACAAGGAAACTTTTTTGGAAGTATTTTCAAATGTATGTTATACTGATATCGCTTTTTATTTATCGTTTTTTTAGATGCGAACAATGGTAGTTTACTTTACAAGATGGTAAATATTACTTTTGTTCATATTTGTTATTTCATTCTGCATAACAATATTTCAGAATTCCAACAACCGTTATATTGAATCGGTTGATCATGTACCCGTTACATCATTTTCGGGTGTAGCTGTTTACAACGAAGATAATATAAATGCTGTCTATTCACAACCTTTTGCTTTTACACATGCCAATGATATAATGGACTTTCCTGGACAGTCTGGCGATTCATTGGGGCCGATTGAAGTAACTAATTTGTTAAATTTCCTGATTTTTAATAATCATGTAATTTTTTACTCTTAGCTTTCCGACATTGAAGTTACTACTGATTTCACATTTGATAATTACATGAATGATCCGAATTTAAATTTGGAATCCGTCGTCGCTCAGACTGGATTTTTATCTGACAATGATATTCCAACCTGTAGCAGAAATTTATTGGCCCCATCTATTATGGTAATTGATGTTAATTTTTTCTCTCCTTTTTCTTTAAATTTCACTTGCCACAGTTCAACGAACCAACAACGACCGAAGAAGCCGATGGATTAGCAGAATCACACTATATGCCGCCTGATTTTACAGAGACTAGTCCAGTTGATATTCCTTTGGGAAATGATGAAGCTTTTTCAGTTGTGCAGTCGAACGTTGTCGAACCACAGGTTTTTAATTTTGAACTTGATTTTTTTTGATGAAACAAGAACGTGGAATTCTTTCAGTGCTATGATGAGCCTGTCGATGATAATTTGATATTGCAAGAGTTTATTGTTATACAAGACGATCATCATTCAGATTATGAAATGGCAGAGCAATTTCCAGCTGAAAATGTGCAGGTTAGATTGCTGAAGAAAGTTTTTTTTTTCAAACATTTATGTCTGAAATGTTCATTTTAAGCAAATGGTAAATTTGAATTTACCGGATGATCTGCAAACTTTTTCCAACGTGGAATCGGATCCGTTGCCTACTTTGACATGTCCTGATCCTCCTGTTGGTGACGACTTTGCGTATTCGTTGACGATCGATGATGATTTCCTTGTAAAAAAATGAAGTTTTTTTTATATTGTAATATGAAAAAAATATTTTGAGATTCCTTTTGAAATTCCTCATGCTTCTTCAAATCCCTCCGATGTTCCGGTTTGTGATCCAACGGCGGATAGCTACTTTGCACTGCCTACCGACCCTTCGGTTTCTCCTGCTTTTCCAGTAGTTGATGATAACTTTGATCTTTTTATTATGGTAAGATACAATAAACAGCGTCCGGGTTTCTCTTATTGCCGTGTTTTATTTGACGTTATTAGAACGATCAAATGGAGCCTGCTCCTGCTGAGTCTGATCTCCCCAATTTACCTACCGATAATTCAGAGAAAAGCTGAATCTGCACTGCATTTTTACATTTTGATGATAACATGATTGGTACTTTTAGTGTTGTGTTTAAAAAGAAGCATCTAATTTATTTATTTTTGAATTTTTAGTGACAAGATTTGCAGCCCATATTTTATAAGTTGCACAACATTTTAGGAATTTTTTTTCATTATTATAATTTACTTTAATAATACTCTGTTACATTGTTGCATTAGTCGTGTATTTGAAATTTATTTTATATCACATTTTCTTTGTAAACTCACAAATTTTTATTTTTATTATTGCTTTCGAATTCAGTTGAACTGAAGTTGCATTTATTGATGAGAAATGTCGTCCTCAGCAAGGTCACAGTAAACGGAAAATTTTGAATTGCTAATTTTCATATTTGTTGTCGTACAGAAAAGTTATACATTGACAGAGATGAGATTGCTGCTGGGTAGCGTTCTCATCGTGTGCATCCTGTCCAGTCCTCTGGGGCGATGGGTGATGTAGTCAGCCAACAGCAGGGTGATTTCATAGGCCTGAAATGAAAAAAGGCAAAGTGGAGGGAAAATTTTGCTATTTTTGATGCGGATAATAATACTTTTGTATTTTCCATGGTGAAAACGATACGTTCGATTGGAGCCTCGTCTTCGGCGAACAATGTTCTTTGAACAACGAGTACAAAATCATCATTCATGCCACCGAATTTGGTCACCATATCGTAAGAATATGTATTGATACACTCCTAATTTTTTTTATTTTATAGGTAATAATAGATTGATGGAATGATGTGAAATTATTGTGCATACTTTCGTATGGTATTGCATTAATGTGATGCCGTAGCTGTCCACTGCTAGCCACAGACTTTCATCAGCTTTGCCTTTAATCTGCAAATTCAGCAACACATGCAAAATCATTATGCTGGCGTAATGTTTGTATTTACCGTTGCTTCGAAGAAGCTGGCTCCAAAATAGGGCCACAAGCGCAGCGTTTGCACAATCACCGACGCCGCTTCGGTCGTGGTGAACGATTCGAAATTTTTCCACTTGTCTTCAACGCGTTGTCTTAAAGAAAACAAATGCAGTCGTCGTTAATTTGTTTGCTCTTAATTTGACAAAACGGTTCAATTTTTCTCAAAGCACACAGACTTTAGCGAATTTCGACAAGCCACCGAAATTAGCTTCTCAGACAGGGTTCGTCTTATTATGTTGTCGGTTCGATTGTCGTTGGTCGACTTGTACGAGCCGTAGTGGAGCTGAGCCATCAAAGCGCAAAGCTCTACTGCTAGATCAACTGACACAGGTACGTGGTCTTCTCGCAGATCGTCGGCTAACTGATAGGCAAGAAATACTCGCTCTTGATCAGTTTCGTCGCGTGCGAAATTTGGCCAGTAGAATCTGCAGAAGAAATTTATTTCACTGTTTGAACCTAGTTTTCTTTTTAGTTTACTGTAAGTGCAAAATTTCCAAATCTTACCGTCTTCGAAAAAGAAGTTGTATGGCACGTCGATTTGGTACTTTTCCAGCTGTATGCTCTTTTAATTGACGTTCCCATCGTGAAAGCACATCGCACAGCTGGAAAACCAAGAAAAATCACCAGTGTAAAACATATATAATAACGAAAGGTAACAACATTTTGTTTCATTTTGTCATTGTGTTTGCGTACCTTTTCATTTGGATTCAGATATTGCAACGTATCGGGCATTCTTGGATCATCGGCGAAAATTCCGTAGCCGGATTGAGGAGGCGGACGGATGCCAATGATTTGACACAAACGTTGGGAACATTCAATCACTGTACTGGAACCATCGAAACCAATCACCTGTACATGATTCAAAATTGCTGTAGTGCGGATGCAAGTTTGTTTCTGTTTGCAATTATATTCGTTTAACCTGATAAGATCCGTCGGGCATGTTGACAGGAATGCTGTGTGGAAGACTGTGTTCACATGGATCTCGTGTGAGAAATGCCATGATTTCCAATTTCGATGGCGCTTCTGTTCTGGCACCATTGGAAACGGTCCTTTCTAAAGCTCGCTGACAAAAGGCAGCCAATCGGTGTGAAGGTTCACTGAAAATGAAAAGAACGTAGCATGGATCGTCGTTGCAGAAAGAGTAAAATGAAGATAGTCGAATTTTTCCAATTTACCCGTTCAAGCAAGCATTGCGAAGATATTTTTTCATTAACCACATTATTGGATAGGATGGCAAGAACAATGACAAGCACATGGCAAGTAGACGCCAAGCCTGAATGATGATGATAGAAGTTCTCGAATGATAGATTTTTTTTTTTAATATCCAGTTAATCGATCAAAGCCTACCTGATGACTGATCTGTTCGCAGTTGGTCAATTTAATAAGCAAAGCATAGAACTCATCACGAATCGTTGGATTGGCCAATGCCAGTCGCAAAGCATTCTGAGCTAAATCCAAGTGATACTCTTCGGCTCCACCCCGTGTCTGCACACTGCTGAATAGGTAAGCTGACTGAAATTTAAATTTTACATAGAAAATTCAAAAATCAGATCCAATGTCAGAAGATACTTTGTATAAATTGAAGGCTGTCTTTCGATCAGTTTCATCGGTAATTCTAGTCATCGGTGAAGTGGGCCTCTCAACGCAAGTAGATATTAGCGGATCTTTCCACAGTTGACTGTCTAAACAAAAACTTTTCAAGTTTCTCAAGTGAATAGCAGTGAAAGTGAAACAGAACTGAATTATATTTTTATACAATTTGTTTTTACCTGCTTGGCCGTCGACTTTCATAAGTTGATTGATGAGCTGTTCAAATGCTGAACCTGCTTGTTGAGGACCACCGGAGGCAGCGATTGTCAGATGATAGAACCAACGTTCTTTATCTTCTCCAGATAGGAAAATTAGGTAAATAAGATCGTTGTTTACTGTGCGCACTTCCAGTGAATGCTGTTGCCCTTGTCTGCTGATTTCTTCTCCGTCCGATTCGTCTGCTGACGAACAGGGTGCTTCGCGAATTGTACACTTTTCAAGGCAAAGGTGACTAAGGGGTACCTGGAAAACAAGCGCACACATGCACATTTCATCTCAATTTATTAATATAAAGAGTAATAATTTCGAAAATTGAAACAATCCGTTTAAAAGAATTATTTTTCAGCTTTTTTTCACTTTAAAATTTTAGTATGCACTATTAGGTACGTCAGTTGTGAGCGAATATTCATTCCATTTGCTTATAGTATGTCTGTAGGTAATTTAAATAAATTTCTGGCGTTTCTGGAAATGAAAAGGAAAATTAACGTAAAATTAATCGCGAGTCTGACCATTAGTGTTTATGAAGTATGCGATGAAATTTTGTTTATTTGACGTTTACGTCAATTTAATGAAGAGTATTTTGTTATATCTATCTACTCAAGCGTGAACATAAGCGTTGGTTAGCTTTATTTATGGAAAACAGAAGTGTCGAGAAAAGTGGAGAATTGAATTAGATTTTAAAGCATACTTTAGCAGTGGGTCGCTTGAAGAAAAGTAATGAATCATTGCACAAGGCACACCAGAATCGTTTCGATCGGCCATAGTGAACCTGTGATAAATTAGTGGAACTTTGTTTTTCAAATTGTTTTTTAAAGTGACAATGAAAAAGCAAAAACAGACTTTTGTTATCCAACCTCGACACGTTGCATTTTCGTTCGGCTCCTGGCACTTTCGCATTGTTAATGTCTTCCTGCATTTTTGCAGCGCTGCATGAAAACAAATAAAATGTTAAAGCACCTCTTTGAAAAATGGATCACAAATAGCAATTGACAAGTGTGAAGAGCCAGTAGAATAAATATATAAATAGAAGAATATAGTAGAGTTTATGGAGAAATTGTTTGTATTGAAAAGTGAAAAGAGAAGTAGAATCAAGATACTAACTAACCCTTGAACCAATCCAAGCTTGTTTTTCCATCGCTTGCAACCAAGCAAACACGCTTGTCGTGAGTTGCGATCTGGAAATTTTATTTAAAAAACAACAACAATCCTATATGATGATAAATGTTGTAAAAATTTCACCTCAAAGCCATTTTCTGGCATATAAGCGACTCTTGCGATGCTGATTACATTTGCTATTGGAATTTCCCAAAGTTTCTCACGACCATGCTGACAAGACTAGAAAAATGGGACATTAGCGGTGAACTGTTGTTCCAATGGCAAAGGGGAATTCTTTTCTTACTTCAGAAGAACGATAGCAGTGCAAGATATCATCCCTGAGAACAAACCAACGACGTTTTGAAGGTTTTCCAGGATCGCGTACTTTGTGCAAATAGCCTTGCTTTTCTATATTCTGAACAACAACATCGATAATAATTATTATTATGGTGCTCAGCGTGCATGAGAGATGATGCATTGCTTGCCTGAAATCCATTGATACACATCGGTCTATCTTTGTCCAACATCACACAGCGGAGAGACATGGATTCGGGCAGGCTAGCTGCATCTGGTGGTACAGAGTAATCATCGTCGGAATCTGCATAGGCTTGGGCTTCTGTAAAGAAAATTCATTGTTTTCGTTTGTTCAGTTCGGCATTTTTACTTTGCATTATTACGTCGTTGTTGAAAACTCAGTTTGGCACTGCTTCTTGAATGAGATACGGATCCTCGGCAGTCGATTGCTGCCGAATCAGCGAACGTATCACGATTGGACATTTGGCTACTGCTTTCAGAAGAGCCCGATGCTCGTCTGCAGTACATGTGCTCTCGATCTGTGCATACCAAATACAACGGTACGTTGATGTAAGGACTGCGACGTTTCACCGAACCACGGATTTTAGTTGACGCAGTTTTGTTAGTGTTGGGCATATCTACAATTGTGGACAATGTCTTGACAGATATATCATCCGGCAAAAAGCAAGATTTTGCCAATTTGAGAACTTCATTCTCCTAGGATAAAAAAGAGGAGGTTTTAGAAGAACAAGAACTTTTGAAATTCATGCTTCGTCGACATGCTTACGATGTGTCGATGATGAGCAGTCGCTAGTTCTTCGTCGTTTTGTTCCTCTTCTGCGGTTAAAGCCATCTCCAAACTGTCACGCATGAATGATACACGATCTAGAGCTGCCCTTGCTTGTACTGTTGCTCTCGGAAGTGGAACTGGCCGATCGTTTTGCTTTTGCTGTTTCGTTTGGATCACTTGAACTCTTTTGCGGCAACTCAGCAAAGGCGATGCAGTACCTTTTCCACAATTTGTAGAATCTGAATTTGCAATTTATTCAATTAATTTGCTATCAAATTCATCATCACTGTATACACATATGCACATAGAAAGAGATAGAGATAGAGTTGGGAATTTGAAAGAAAAAGTGAAAAATCCCGCCTATATTTTATGCAGAACAATCAATGCAAAGCGAAGCAAGCTAAGTTGTTTTTAGAAGAATGTCATGAAATCTCTTTAAAGGTAGCCGATTTGAGTCACGGGAAAGCAGCAGCCGCTAGTTAATCAGTTTCGTCATCGTCGGCGAGCCAGCTGACCGTTGCATGTTTGGTTTTATTGATACTTTTGCATTTAGTCAGCGTGAGGAACGCGCAGCAATGAGGCGAGGTCGAAACAAATCATTCATTTTGTCTCTCTTGAGAAGCATCGCTTTGTCTCGATCGAGGACGGGTTGTGAAAAGGCAAAACTGAATTTCTGTTTTTCACATAAACAACATGGTTGGTGGTCAGCGTTTAATGTTTAATCCGTGCTCATTGATTTCAATTATTATCACCGTTGACTTGACAAACTTTATCAACAACTGTTTGGCGATTTTTGGCAGTTTCGATTTATATTATTGTACTATTGTACCGCCCAATTTACTTACTGTTGTATATATGTGGACGTTGAATGGTGACATTGAAGCAGAAGTGAAAAGAAAATCCTGTTGCATTGAGCAGTTGGACGAGAAGTCAGACTAAGGGCAGGCGTGATAAGCTGTAGGCCAAAATCGAATGATAAAAGTAAAATAGGATAGAAAGAAAGAATCAAGAGAGAGGTGATCGATCTTATCCCCGGATAAATGGGAAAGGGGAAGGGTTTTGGTCAAACGAGCAGTAGAATCAAATAAGGAGTGAAACACCATTTTCAGCAGCATTCGTTACTGACCAGAATCCTCAAATCGCCGAACCAACCAATCGACCGCAATTGATTTAATGTTCTTCTAGCTTGAAAATGCGATAAGCCATCATCGTTTTCTTTTCGAACAGCTCATAACGCTTGACTGTTTATCCATGTTTCAATGATATTTATTTGCAGCTCTGTGAATAATAGTTATTCAATCGTGTATTTGCTTTTGGCTTGTTTTTTTTTTGTTTTTCGAATGGCAACATCTTCAAAGACACGTTATATGGGAAAATTTGCATTTGTTGCGAACAGATGAACGACAGAATTTTGTGGAAACTTCTGAAATGGGCTTGTTCTTTGAAAGGTTGTCGAACATACATCGAACATCAATTTCAATTAGCCACCTATCTCAGACTAGTCAGTGATTTGGGGAAGATCAAACTGGGAGACGTTTTCAAGCAAATAGAAAAACCACCGTTGAACCTGACTACCTTTTCCAGGACCGTGCTTTGAATCAATGATGCTCAGAAGTCATTTGCGAACATGACAAGCCCCCTCTAGAATTGGTTGGATCTTATCTCTGAACGACCCCTCTGATTTTAGTGACACATATATTTAAAGGGAACATTACTTTCCAACGATGTGCTTAATAATTATAAATATAACAGAGAGAAAGAAAACAATTTATTCCATTTTTAATATATCAATTTCCTTCTAGAAGACATTATTTATTTTAAGCTAGTTCAGCTATATGTGTATGCAGATTTTCATTACCTTATCCGATTGTTGATTCAGGCGATTAATTGCGAAAGATAATGCAATTTTTGATTGGGTATTGTGTTAATAATCATTGTGCAATTTCAGTTTCGACCTGTTTCGCTGAACTTACCGATAAATTCATTCGCAATATTGTTGCTGCGTTCTACGGACGTTGTGCGGCTGTGTTCATCAGCATCCAATGTATTACTCCATTCCTTTCGATCAATGCTACTACCATTGATGGAACCGTCTAAGCAGGAATTGTTGTTGTTATTGTTGATATTGTTGTTCATATGATTTTGCAAGTCCAACATTCTGGTACCCTTAGAAAACATCAATTAGCACTGTAGAAAACATCAATCTTCTACACAGGTATGTAAGTAATTAATTTTTTCTTCTTTGTATCAAATTGTTAAACATGAGATGATTCCATTTGAAACTTAAAACATGTAGAAGAATGAATTTGGTCTGAGAAACATTTTTTGATTAGAATTATTGTGCTTTGAAGGTTTAATAGCAAAACAAATAATCGTTTCTAAAGGGAAGGGAAGTTGTTAACTAACTATCAAGCACTTTCAACTTATGCACTATGCAGTATCATGCATTCAGTTAGTCGCATGTAAACAAAAGCTTAAGTCAGTTGAAACTGATACTATTATTATTATTATTATTATTATTCGAGTCATAGGAAATAAAAATATACCTCTGCGCTTGCTGTCATTAAACAATTACGCCAATGGAGATTGTTTTTTGCACAGGTGTAGAGTAATTCAAGGCGATTAGCGCACAGTATATTCTGGGTTCGAATTCGTTGATTTTGTTGATCCAACTGAACATAAAAGAAACGATGAAACGTTGAGGAAAAATAGTAGTAGTTATTAAGAATAAGTGAACAATTATTCATTATAACTAGATCAGAGACTTTTGGTGGGAGAAAATTGAATCGCGCTGGCTAGACAGAATGGGAGGGGGCAGTTGTCATACAAGCATCTTTGAACTAGCAACGCGACTTTTCTTTCTTCGATGATTCTTCTACTTCTTTGAGCATTTTTAGTGATTAGGTCATTCATTGCATGTGATTGTGTGTCATTTATAAAATGAGCACAAAATATTGATTGATGCACGTCGTGGAGGAAAAGCGCGATCAAGACTAGCTTCCAAGAAGAGGCCGCACCTCTTTTGGTCTGAGTCTTTTTGTCATTTTTGTCGAAAAGCGAAACGTGACACCTCGACCGGCCAAAATTTTACTATAGAAATAATTGATTGATGCTGCCGAAATTGTTGAACCAAGCTGTGATCTCATTGGTCTTTTGATAAAGTATCAGAATTAGTGGGAAAAGCCTTCTTGTGACGAGAAGAGATAATTAAGAAACACGACTAAGAAGTATATACTTTCCTTTTTGTGGATGCATATTATAATACCTGTATAAATGTTGTTGGTGTTCGTGTGTGTGTGTGTGTGTATGTTTATTCCAAGGCTTGAAAAGAGCAGCTCGTTTAGCCTCTGACGCGGCAGACCATGGCAAAGTGTAATGGACTATTTGCAAACGCGCCTCGCATTTCAATCGGAAGCTATTTACCGCTCGCTTGACAATAAAGCAACATGTTAACACGAAGTAGCAATTCAAATTTCTAAAACGACGATGTTTTCAGTTGGATTTTTTTCCCAATTCCAAATCAATTAGCCCATTCAATTCGTAAGAAGAGAAATTACACTATTGGAGAGGCTTTTCTTAGTAGAAAAGAAGCAACAGACATTGAAAAAAATTAAATGAAATAAAGCATTTATTAATCATATACAAACGGTGATAGATGTTGCTAATGTTGCAGAAGAGGGAATTA
Organism: Trichinella spiralis; assembly: GCF_000181795.1. Lineage (NCBI taxonomy): Eukaryota > Metazoa > Nematoda > Enoplea > Trichinellida > Trichinellidae > Trichinella > Trichinella spiralis. Next base: position 3,400,296 of record NW_003526944.1, read on the forward strand.
ATGTTCCATGCAAATTTGCTTATGCTAATGCGCGAAGTGTTGTCAGTGAAAGGATTAAAAACGAGGTTTTTTCTCGGATGGAAAGAAAATATGTAAATTATTTTGTCATAAATTTTTTGAGGTGATTGATCATGAAACAGTTGACAGAAACAATGAAAAGAACAGGGTCGTTTTAAATTCAGGATAAAATTTGAATTCACTTTTGAAACACTTATTCTAGGATTTAATAAAAATTAATAATGATATTTAATGAAACAATAAAAATTTACTGCGAATTATGGAATTGTCAGAATTCGGTTTTCAAATTGACATTGTAGTTTTCATTGCAATTGTTTTCATAAGAGAAGATTATTTGAACGTGTGGAAGATGTAAACTTGAAATTCCATTTCCGCTTGCATGAAAATCTTTCCAATAGATTTTTGTTTATTCAGTAAGCGCAGATAGGAAGATAGGAATTTAATTAACTACTTTATTTTTTACTTAATCACTTCACGTAATAATCCATTTGCGTGTGTGCTGCTTCGTTTTTGATCTCAGCTTAGTCAACAAATAATAATGAAAAATGACTCTAATATTAATAATGAATAATGGTATTTGAACACTGATAATAAGATAAAAATACATTATCTACCTCTTCAAGTCGAGATTTCACCCATTCTTTGATTTTGATACGCTTTTCTTCAACGCTGCAATTGCTGCTTTCCATAGAATGCTGCATTCGGAATAAAGAAATTCTTCTTCATGCAATGTAAATTCGCTGAAAATTTTAATTAATTAATTAATTATATTTTGTTGCAGTGCAAAAAATCACTTTTTGCGCACCATATTAAGCAATACCCGATTTTATAAGGAAGAAACTGTTTTCCATTATTTGAAACTGGTAGACAATGAAGTTGAAAAAAAAGCTTACATCGCAAGCATCTTGTTAAAATGGCGCGCAACTCTTTAACATACAGTATCAGTTTTTATTTTGCATGATCATCAGTCACAGGGTTGGTTTTTTTATGTGTTCAATATTTGACTGTGCAATTTTGAAGCATTTGATAAAATGATTGTTGCAGTTATTTTACGCGAAATGTGAAAATGACGAACAAACAAGCATTAGCATACGAGCGATCCCGTGAATCATCATCACAGATAATCGAGAATTCCTTTCGTTGGGCATATGTTTGGTATATAAAATTCAGTGGTCGAATGCCTAGACAACCTGCCTGATTGTTGAAAAAAAAACCAACGCTTATATTAATACAAATTGCTAGCATTATTGCAATGCTTGCAAAATGTGGATATTCCATAAATGTGCACATGTTGCGCGGCTAGTAAAAATGCTCGGCAATGAGAAATGCCATCGACAGTTGATTTGGACAATCTTATTGAAAGGCAACGGTTCAACATCTGGCCGTTTGACAAGGCGACGACAGATGGTTGACAAAGCGAATGACCAATGCGGTTATACACTGGTCTGGTCAACGGACGGGCATGTATATTTTGGAAGAAGCTCAGCTAGAGCTTAATTATGCGTGGCAGGAGATGGCTCGAAATGGCACTCACGTGCCGGTCACGCAACCGAGTTCACTCTGTGAAGCTTCGTCAAGCGGAAACGAATATATATGCACATATAGGCGATGATCACAGCCCACCATTAACACAATCTAGATATTTCTGTTTACTTGGGCTAAAAATCGAATACTCTCATAATCTGTACTTGTCGTTTTCAAGTAACTGTTGAGTGAAATTGTCCTGACAGTTTTCGAAGAAAAGACAAAAAATCCAAGAACTATTTTACCTCATTTTTTCTAGATTGCTTAGAAAGCAGCTTTTGCTCGAATGATACTAATAATAATAAATTGTTGAACAATTTGACAACGATATTATAAGAGAACCAATTGTAAAAGGACCGTTTAAACGGAGCCAGTATTTTTAGTTTTGCTTTCAGAAGTGAGCAGAAGGCTACAGTAGCCTCCGGGCACCGATTCATATTCTTCACGAGAAATCAAAATGCTCCTCCCACACACTTTCACAATTCGAATTTGCATTTCTCATTCGCTAGTGTTCATTTTTCAGCTTATCGACGCAAAATTCTGCAAAGCAGTGCACAAAGCACGTTCAGCATTAGCTTTTCATTTCATAAATTATTTTTTTAAAAATATGATTAACAAACAGGATAAATCTTTTAGCGTGTCAAGTAAAGTTTCAAAGTGGAAACAGTTCTTCATAATATTATTTATCAGATTATTGTTCTATTATGACAGGTGCAGTTTCAATCTTTACATATCAGAGAGGTCATCAAAAATATTTATACACTTTATGAGATGAATTTTATGATTGAAAATAATTTCAGCCTGTTGTGTAAATTTGGCCGTCAGAAATTTCCAGTGCTTAGTATAGATTCGATAAAATGCTGCTAATTACTGAAATGATAGCATTTTCGAAGTGAAATACTAAAATATCAAATGATAATTTTCAAATGGAGACAATTTGTTAATTTTGTAAAAATATAATTTCAAAAATTACAGTATAAAATACATACGTACTTGTCAGATTTGTTTACAGTACATTGATGCGTTGAAATGCCATTTCAATTTTTAAATCGGAAATCATCGTTGAACAAGCAGAAAGTAGAAATATCGGCAATTAAACGAATGCTTTTACAAATTGAAGTGATTTCACAGTTGTTAGTTTACAAGAGAAAATGAATAAATAATTAGAATTCAAGTTCTACTGAAAGTGTCGTCAGTGATTGATGAAAATTTAAGATAGAGAAAGATTGAATAAGAAATAGATCAATCATCATGTAATATGCGCAGAAAAGTAGAAAAGCAACACGTTACAGTTTAATAGTAACAGTTCTTTCTTTCTTTCTATTTTCCACCTATTAGTACTGTAAGATATGGGGATGCAGTTGTTATGTTGAACAGATTAATGGTCCTAAAAAAGTGGGATAAATTTTCAACCACATACCTGTGAAAGAATAAGTTTCCGCGTGATTGATGAATGAACAAGTGCAAATTGAACAACTGATAAATAAAAGAACAACTATACAAATTGCTTGGAAAGAAAATTACTGAAAACAACAACAATTTGAAAGTGATCATTGTGCGTGCTGTGTTTTCAGTTAGATAAGAAATCGACTCATCCAGCCGACTGTGATCACTCCTGTGAGAATTGGACAGATTGAAAACGTTGTATTCATAAATAAGGAAGACTTGATTAATGATGATTCACGGAACCGAGTAGTACCGCATTTGAACATTGCTTTTGAAATCAGATTCCATCTGATCGAAATGATCAACATAGCTTGGATCTGTTCTTATTGAACTGATTGGATTCAACAACATCCGATGCGGGGCTTATCCACTGCGAATGAATTTGGAAAAGTTAAAATTTAATTTCATCAAAGCTGCATATTATTATTATTATTATTATTCTTTCGCTGATTTCTTGTTAAAACCGCGTTAGAGTTTCCACGGTGATTATTGAATGGAACTTGTACGTATTGGTATAATCGACAAATGAGGTATTGGATAAGAAAAGCAAAAATAGTATCACACACACACACACACGCACACACTTACCACTTGATCAATGAACAGCGGCCGCGGCAGGCAGACTTGTATGTTCTGCAAAAGCAAGAAAATACAGGGTACAGAAGAGTTTTTGAGGAAGTAGTTTTTTCCCGACAAAGCGGGCGGGGCATTGACTGAAAAGCCTAATCGCGCAGACAATCAATCGATCGTCTCTGGCTCCTTCCTCACTTTGGAAAAATGATGCCAAGCAAATCACTGATGCTTAAATATACGTATATGTATATATGTATATATATATATATATATATGTATGCGTGCATTTATTTTTATTTATATGTAAAGCGTTTGACGACATTCTGTGTTGCACGGGGCAACCGGCACTGACATGATTTCAAAATTGAAATCTGTGAAAATCCTCTTTTCCAAAAATGAAAACGGAAATTTCAGTCTTGTAATAAATAGCAAATGATGATCAAGCAATGGAAAAGAGGGAATGCATTTTTTGAAAAGCACCAAAAACAATAATGCAATCATCAACTGGAAATTGTGGGTTGAAAAAAGGAGAATAAGGATCAATATTTTTCGCAATCGAATCGTCGCAGTCATCGTCGGACAAGCAGCTTCTCCGGCCATTATTCGACCAGATGTCACAAGCCGTCCAATGTCGATTGACCAACGCTTGCTTGTATGACTCATGCGCTTGTTGACCGTCGTCGATGGACGGACCACGGTTTTAATTAACTGTCCAAGGTCGAAATTGGCCCACGCCAGAAGAGGCTTCTTAACGCAATTAAGCAACATTAGCGCTTTTCACTTCTCGTCGACTTGCCCCTGTTGCGTGAACGTAAGCTGCACACGTTGGTCATTGATAGCCGCCTCCACCGGCTTCGTCTCAATCGTATACATAATCGCCACTCTCTTTTTCAATTAAAGCCTATTGTCGTTCATAAGTACTGACGCGGTTTAACACTGACAACTGTCTTAACAAGGACAGACAGACGCTAATATAACTCTGTCACACACTGTAATATAATTTTCCCAAATTTATTAATAATACAAAAAGGCTCATAATACATAAATAAGTAATTATTGATATATATAATTCATTCGAAAAAAATGAAGTCACTTCTACTTTGATGAATTGAACCATTTGGATTGGCTAAAATAAAAAAAAATTATCATCCAATTATTTTCACCATATCCTCCTACCATGGTGGAAGAATCCATTCTGCCATTGGAACAGAAGGGGTACAATAAGAATTGTCGTCCTCTTCTTCCATTTCATCGTTGCATACGACAAAACGATCCCAAGCTTTCCTAAACTTTCATCAACAGTGCAAAAAACAAATTATTATTTCTTCAATCTCTTCATCACGTACTACCTTCTTTGGAATAATGTCTGTGTTGACATGGTTCGATCATGACCATCATCCGCTGAAGCATACAGATAAATAATATAAGCTTGGCAAATTTTGACAATACCACCAAAATTCAATACCCGACTTGCTGAAGAGCAAGTTGTTGAAAGAAGTTGTCGATTTCAACTCCTCGTTGACCGAATTCTCTTCCTCACATTTTACACCCTTTCTTTGCAATGAACATTTCAAATCATCTTCCATACTTTCAAGCGATTTTACAAGTTCAGTTTTCTTCTGCTCAAAGTCTGGCTTCCAAATGCCACCTTCAAGCTTTGCATCAGTGATGGTGACGTTTTGCAATTTCCAGCGCCGATATTCGCTAAGTAGATCTATGAACCGTAAATAAGATCGAACAATCTGCAGCTGCTTTTGCAACAAAGGTGCGTTGGATAGTGGTATTTGATGCTCTTCGACATTCGGCATTTCCTTAATGAAAAATATCATGAAGAAAGCATGCTGTGCATTGCAAAAAGCAAAACTTGAAAAGCTGAATTATTCGGTAGAAGTGCCAATTCCTGTTTGGCATGTTTCGAATTGGATGACTCTGCAATTTCCACCGCTTTACGCTTGTTGCGAGCCTAAACAACACATTCTTCACGTTGGTGTTTTGGGGTGAGGGGGGGGGACAAAAAATAATGAACAAACCCTTCTCTTTATTCGCTTTTGCATTTCACTGCACAAAATATGCCAAGTGCTCGGATAATAAAATGGTGTCATGATTAAATCAAAATTCATCTGAAAAATGACAATCGAATAAAGTCAACATTTCCCATTGAGCCAATGGGGGACTTTTTTTGATCATAAAAATAATTTACACGAATCGATTCCGCTTCTGCTTGTAAAACTTCCCACTCTGGGCTTTCACCTTCGATCGTGCAGAATGAATTCATTTGCTTCAAAATTTCACTCATGCGTGGAAGCAGTGAATGTGCTTGAACTGCTCTTTCACTGCATTCGTGAACCTGAAATGATTTGATGAGTCAGTGCACAATTTACACACGCACTATTCTATTACTGTTATAGTTTTATTGGAATACAACAAATCTGGTCGATTTGCATTTAACCAATTTTCCAATATCTGTTTCGAAGTATACAATTCCGTTGTGTCCATCTGAAAGTATTCGACTAAAGCACAACGTGTTTTGAAAATTTCTCAACAGTGTAAAATTCTTCAATTGACCATAAAACAATCAAACACACATTTTGAACAAAATTTTAAAATATAAACTTAATTTGTTTAATTTATTGCACAAATCTAAACATCAATCACAGTACACTGATAATAAAGCTTTAATTTTAACTTGGAATTTTAGGTCTGGATTATTATCATGCGGTAATGCCTTCTTATGAAAAGTTTTGATTCATAATCATGCAGATTTAACTTTTCTTCAATTTGCTTGTTTATTTTTAGTGCCAATTGTTGATTTGTTTACGACGCGCATCCATGTTTTTTTTACTGTACGCTATGTATTTATGTGTTGTTTTTATTATTTTTCCCGTTTTTTTAAAAGTAGTTTAGTAATAATCTTACTTAAATGTCTGCGTTGGCACATGTCAATTTTTTTTTTCAAATATGAGAAGAATGTAAGATTATCACTGTTGGTAGGATGCAATTAAGTTAGTCGTATTTCCGTTTGTGCGCAGTTTTACTCTGCTGGTACTTCTTTTTATGCTTAACAATTCGCTGAATTACTTATTTAGTTAATGTTAACTGCGTTGTCTTACTTTATTTTATTCCAACCGTTTATGTTGATCTCTTTTACGAAACAATGTGATAAGATAAGTCTACGTGACAAGCATATGTGGGCGAATTCGAATTCTGTCTCAAGAACATAACAAAAATTGTTCACTAACTTGAACATCATTAACTGTGACCAAAGTATGAAGTTTGTTTCGTTTGAAAATTTCTGCACAAGTTGCGCGAATGTAGAGCTAACAGAAATATTCTTAATTTTGAATTACCGATGAATTCGCTTTGTTCATTTTTAAAAGCATTATCATTAACGGAGTGAAAGTCATCATCTAACACAGATTTCGTCAACACGTATGCCAAGGTGAATTGTAATTTATTTATAAAATTGAATTCTTGATTTAAAACAATTTTCAATAGTTTAGTGGATTTATTTTATTATTTACTTTATAGAATACTTTTGAATAATACATTTGAGAAAACCGTAACAACGTTTATGTATGCTTTATTTTGCAAACTGTGATCAGCAAATCAGAGAACACTTTATACGGGAGGTTGTTCCTTTTTGAAATCTTTTCTACTTGAATTTCTTACACTAGTTTCCTCTTTTGGGGGGACGTTGAGAATGGTGTTCGAATCGTCATTTTGTTCTACCTTTAAGTAGCTATTCTTTTTCTTTGGCTGTAGTTTAACAGAGCGCAGTTTTGTGGAGAGAGCTTTCGAATCAACACTACCAATGCTTTTGCTTTTGTTGCTTGTTGTGTTACTGCTGCTGCTGCTGCTGCTACTGCTGCTGGACTGGCGTTTATCTAGTGATCGTTTTTCTTTAAGCCAGTTCAATTCTGCAATGGATGGCCAACGCTGAGCGCTTAATTCAGCCCGGCGATCCTCGGCGCCATAGAAGCTACGCCACAACGATGCGATCAGATCACTGGTAAATATGACACCAGTGCTCATGTTTAAAAATCGAAGGACGAAAACTCCGTCTGCCCGAAGATATTCACCAACAAAGCGCCTCACATCGTCTCGGCTTTCTTTTGCATCGAAGGGCATGTCGGCCAATTCCAGATGTCTGGTGATGAACCATTTCGAAAAGCAAGGAAGTGAGATCATTGAGAACCAGTAGATGAAACTGCTCAAAGTGACTAGAGTTAACAAATGATACCAAAACCAGAGGAAGATGAAAATTTTTTCGTTGAATAAGTTTATGACCAGAACACATTGCACACTGTAGCGTTGTAAATTGCCCATTACTCGTACCTGAAAATCGTATTTAAATCTGTGCGCGTTTTTTATTGCACGTATTTCATTTTCATCTAATACATACCTCGAAGTCGCATAGCGTTACACGAGGGAAAAAGCCAGATGTGTGCCATTGGGTTCCATTTAGCAGATTGCGTAAAACATGCCATCCGTACAAACTGTCTTTGGTTTGTGTTTCCAGGAAGAAGTTCATTACCAAGAATTGACCAATTACGTTTGCCAAATATAAACACTTTATGATCAAATATAGCACTGAGATATAGTTTGACGTGTATGGAAGGTTGAGAAATAATAGAATTTTATGAGGTTTGAGATTTTTCTTGCAAACTCGTCGTTGAAATTTTAAAGCATTTTCAATATGCACCGTGAGCATTCGTAAAGTGCATCGCCGAACGTCTGGCATAACATTTTTTGGATCTCGGACATGTTCAATAATGCTTTGCAGTCGGATTCCTGAAATTGCATTCGTAAAAACTGCGCATGAGGCACATTTAAAGGATAAATTTACGTTCAACAATGCAGAACTATTGAAAAATATTTCAAATTTACCGCATACCTGAACGATGTGACATGATACGCCATAAGTAGAATGGAATTTGAAAAGAAAGAGCTGAAGTTAATAAGAAAAATGGTACCCACTGATAGTAGCTGATTCTGCTTTTTTGACGGCTTTCTACATCATCAGGAATGTCATCAGAAAAAGGAATAAAATAATTGTCTTGAGCCCAGCAGAATGATTCTGCATACTGAAAATAAAGAATTTCTTTTATAGGTTTTTTACTTTTGCTCTTGAAATTTCAATTTATTTATTTCCATTTCATATTGTTTAAATTTAGCAGTTCTAATTTTAGCTGGTCATGATAAAGTGTATTACAGACTAATATTATTAGTCAATCGGTTAATGATAGTTTTCTTCTCATTTAGAAGACATTTTTGGAGAGCACACTGGAAAGGCAAAGATTGAAAATATTTTAAAGTTAGTTTGTGAAATTGATTGTCACGTTAGATCAATAAGAAAGCGTATATCGAAGTATATTAATCAGAGGTGGTTCTTTGCTGAGCTTTGGTGTAAAATTTGACTTGCACAGCTATTTACAGTTTATTTTGCATTGAAAACTTCTTTCAATCATTACAAGCTTAATGAGGAATGACTAGATTGGGGAAAATTTTTTGTAAACAAAGCATTGTATGCATACTTGTTCCCAGGCAGATGAGAACATTTCAGGTACCATGCATTCGATAGGTCTTCCACCGAACTGTTTAAAGCTAACTATCATGGCCAGAACAATAAGCAGACAGCTAGTAAAACGATAATGCAACTGATCAGTGGCGTCATCATTATCCTCGTAGTTTGGTAGCAGAAAGAAGCTGCTCAAAGCGCTGTACAAATAACTCATTGCAATTTATTTTCAAAAGAGCATTTTTGGATAAAAGAATATACGGATAAATGTTTCACGGAAAAATATCCCACTGCTGCATTAAAACTGGCGGAGAGAAATGTGCCAGCTTTTTACCGCGCTGTTACATTTTGAATGTTCTGAGCTGAACCAACAAACATATTTAGAAGACAATTGTCAGAACGGATCAATTAATCAATAACAAACGAGGCATATGGTGGTTTTTGCTTCAAATTGATCGACTGCTTTGAATGTAATTTGAGAAGGAAAAATTGTGCCTTTTTTCAAATTAAGTGACAACACTTTGTTTGAACAATAAATTATTAATTTACATAATTTACTAGTTTATGCATTTGAACAATTGTTTGTTCATCAATAAATTATTCTTTCCATTATAATAATTAATTAAAACTCATTTTATTCACATATCTATCTATAATGTTCAGAATTTTGCACATAGTGGACTGCACTTGTTTAATGATGATGACAAATTTCACATTTTTTAACATGAGTGAATCGAATTAAGCAAATCAACCATTCGGACAAACCAAACGATTCATCAATTAATGTATGACATGTTCGATCAAAATTTGTTTAACAGAATGGAATCTTAATGGAAAAGAAATCAGTTTATAACGAAAATTTATTTTTTGCAAAATGAATTTCAAATAGTTTTAATTTATTATAATACAATTTAATTTATTTTATTTTTATTTTTTATAAATTTTTAGTTAGAGCCTTACTGTATACTGTAAAAAATAAGGAGCAATTGAAATATCAATTTCAAAATTAGTGCACTGAATATGTACAATTAATTACATATTTATTGAACTGTTATTTTAAATGTTTATTTATGAAAATATTTTAAATGTTCAATTTTTTTCTTTTATTTTTTACAATGACAATAGCAACAATAATTGTACTTGATCGTCATTTGATAATATGTGTTTATTGTATAAGTGCGTTTCGTAGTGTTGACGTTGTTTTTTGTAGTTTTAATTCGAAAATATGCCGAAATACGATTTGACGTTTCGTATGGTGGAATTTTTGGATTCACACCTTGTGATTCCATTGTTCGAATTTTTGGCCGAGCAGAAAATTTATCCGGCGAAGGAAGTTCTGAAAGCGAAGCTCGACTTGCTACAGTTGACAAAAATGGCCGATTATTTGTCTGAAACGCATGAAGCTCTTTACGGAACTGCCGCTCCAGAATTTGCGGCACACAGAGCGACAGTAATGGATGAATTCCGTTGCATGCAGGATAGAATTGATCCGGTGATTGTCATTTTGGACGATCCAAATGTTGAACAAATGATGAAGAACAGCAATTGCGACAGTCGACAGCTGGTCGACTACATTGTGGAGAATCACGAATTTCACCCTGATATGCTGGATACGCTTTTCAAATATGCAAAATTTCAATTTGAATGTGGAAATTATGGAGTAGCGGGCGCTTGTTTGAATTCATTTCGAACCTTGGTGCCGCAGCATCATCCAAATTATTTAAACGCCCTCTGGGGTCGTTTGGCATGCAGCATATTGGACCAGAATTCAGTATCAGCACGTGATGATTTGGTTCGACTTAAAACTTTCATCGACAACGATCCATTTGACAGTGAGTTAACTTTGCTGCAACAGCGTGCTTGGTTCATTCACTGGAGTCTTTTTGTCAATTTTCACTACGCAAAGGGCCGTGACGAAATTATCGACATGTTTTTGAACAACTATGCCTATTTGAATCCAATTCAAATACTTTGCCCGCACATTTTGCGTTATCTGACTGCGGCAGTTATTTTGAACAAACGGCGGCAAACGTGTGTCAAAGAATTAGTACGCATTATTGAATTAGAAGCGTATCAATATCGAGATCCGCTGACCGAGTTCATTGAATGCTTGTACATAACGTATGATTTTGAACGTGCTCAAATCAAATTACAAGAATGTGAAGAAGTGGCTTCGAAAGAATTTTTTTCTCGTTGCCTGTATGAAAAATTCATTGATGCTGCTAGAAATGTTGAAACTTTGAAATTTACC
>NW_003526944.1:3412448-3441282 GCF_000181795.1 Trichinella spiralis
GTCCACTACCAAAAAAAGGATCCTCAAGTTCAAACTAAAGATTTTCCATAACAATACTTATTAATATCACTTCTAATACAAATAACTGTTTTTTTTCAACATTATACATAAAAATGAATTTTTTATTCACAAAATGTTTGTTTGCTTCAAGTTGTTTTTGATTTCTTAATTTTTTGTAGCATGTACATTTTGAGAAATTCAAATCTTGTTTGTGTTTTATATTTTGAATGTTGAGATGCTGCTTTAAAATCAGTTTGAAATTTTAATTATTCCAATTAGAACATGTTATTGTATGCTTCTTCTAAAAGAAGCTAAAGTTTCTTACATTTCTGAGGAAAATTTACACTTGCTAACAGTAGCAATATTGATTAATTTTCTGATCATGAAATATCCTTTCTTTGTTATTTTCACTTTGCGATCATGAAAAATTGTTTGTGAAATGTACATTGTTGCATTTGCTTGTTATGGTGGAGTTTCCATTTTACATTCGCATAAATTTAGAATGAATCAACAAGAAATATATATATATTATATGTTGCGTGTAAATGGTTTTCTTCTGCAAATTTAATTTCACCTTATTGAATGCAGAAGCTTTTGCATTGTTGAGATTGCAGATTGCGCTTCAATTGGTTTCCAATCATACTGCTTCTAAATTTTCAAAATATATGTACAAAATTGATTTTATCTGATCAAAAGGTTTCTCTGGGGATAAATTCTGTGTTGACCAATTGATTGCTGGAGTATGCTTTTTAGTAAATACCTTTTGTTCAACGTCAGAAATGTGGAGTATATTTGCAAAGTCACTGGATGAAATGCAATTGAAAATTAATGAGTCGAGTAAAGATTCTTCATTAAGATTGTTAATAGTAAGTGAAAGTGTTAGTTTCAAATTTGTACCCAAGGCGAAAAGTCTTCCTCGTTTCAAAATTTTTCATGTGAAAATTTTTCCGGTAAAATTTCTTCAGCTGATTAATTTTATAGCGTTAAGCAGTTATTATTGACAAATTTTCTATTCGACTAAATGGCGGCTACAATGAAGCTTCTGTCCAAAAGGTAATCTTCTGATCAATAACTCGTATAAATTCTTCTTTGATATTTCATTTCATTTAAATTTATTGCTTTGCGATTATCAGTCTACTGTTCACCAGTGCTATTATTGGCATTAATAACGATGAAAAGGTTAGTTGACTGATTGTAATTTTAATCTTTTAACAAGTTGACAATTTCTGATGAAGGCTTTTTGCAAAATTTTTAAAAATATCCCATTTCTACTCCGTTCGATTCGTTTTGATAATTTTTGCATGTGAACTGTAGAAAAACTTTCCAACCGTTGACTGAGCTATTGAAAGGAAAGGTTCTGATGAAGATGGTCAACGGTCAACCGAGAAAAGTGGAACCTGTAGAGCATCTGAAAAGTAAAGTGGTGGCATTGTATTTTTCAGCCCACTGGTGTCCACCGTGTCGAGCTTTTACGCCAGTTTTGAAAGTTTGCCAATTTGAAATTCATTTACTAGCTTTGTACATTTTGTAGCTATCTTGATTTTCACTAGGACTTTTATGAAGAAGTTGGGGATGATGAATTTGAAATTGTATTTGTTAGCTTTGATCGAGCCGCAGAAGCTTTGACTCAGTACATGAATGAGATGCACGGCAGTTGGTGTTATCTGCCGTTCGGTAGTCCAGTAATCAAGTAAATTATTGTTGTTGAATAATTTTTTTTGCCATAAAATATAAAGATCATTCTGTTTTGAAATTACTTAGACAATTATCAGATCAGTACGACATTCATGGTGTACCTGTGTTGGTGATTATTAAACCGTCTGGTGAAGTGGTTAAAAGCAATGCTCGGGCTGATATTATGGGGCAGACAGTGAAACCTCCGAAAGAAACATTTCAAGGATGGAAAGTTGCATGTGGATTATAAATAGAAGAAAGCATTTCTTTCACTTAATTACTTTATGTCTCAGTGTAATGTTATGGTCGTTGCCGTGGCGTTTTTTTAATGTAAGTGAAGAGAGGCACTGATACTTTTGTTTCTCTTGACTGCCGAAGATAAAGAAATTGTATCATCTGTAGTAAATAGATGCTCAAACAGAGATGAAGTATTTTTATATACGGATACATATAGGCAAAATTGTAATGTAATGTAATGTGTAATGCATTTGGAAAAATTGATTTTTAGAAATGTCATTATGAGTTTTCACTTTTTCTTCTTCATTCCATCTAATGTGGCAAAATATCGTCGCGTTATGTTTTTGAAATATTCAAGTTTTTCAAAGTGGCAAATGCATCAACTTTGAATAAATCTTGAGTAAATAATGGAAAATATGGATGAAAAATTTTTATAACGCACAGAAGCTTTGCTTTTTCCAACAGTAGTGACGTGCTCATTCATTCTGGTCATAGTAAAATTTTGATGAACTAGTTCATTTTCTGCGTCATATAAATGCATTTGCATACGCGTTAAAGTTTGGATTATGTGACGAACTGATACTGTCTGCTGCACTTTTCAGATATATTTCTGAAATCCTAAATATCAGGACACGAAAAACGTTTGTTAATATGAAAATTTTGAATTTAGAAAACAATAAACAAACTTTTGTAGAGCAATAATTGGATTGTTCATGCAAGATAAAAGTAAATTTTACAAAATGAATTGATTTTTATTTGTAATTTTAATAACTGAATGAAAATTGGCAAATTTTTATCATGTTCTACTATAAGTGTCACATGATGCTTCATTAATGCAAAGTTTGACGTCTCAGTTTCATTTTTAATGTAAATTTTAATTTTTATAGCACAATATTTATTTCAATCGTCATTAGCTTTGTCCAACAACAACAGCAATTATTACATGTGTTTTCGTCAACAATACTGTAGTCAGTTGGCATTAATTCATGAACATCACAGCACTGTTATACTGTACTGTAGTGTTACCCTGTGTTGATAGTGACAAATTTTGTTAATTTTTTAAAGGTATGTTTTTTTGGGAAATTTCACTTGTAGTTTTGCTAATTTAATTTAAAATTCAGTTCTTAACGCTTATTTTATCAATGCAGCAGTTTGTCAATCATTGATATAAATAAAGCATGCGGTAAATGGGCTTTGCTTGTTTACGCTTTGCATATAATAAAGAATTTTTCCAGCTCATTTCCAGTTTGCACCAACTCATTAATAAATATGCATGAGTTGTTTTGATAGAAAAGCTCAATCCATTTTGATGGTTGGAATCTTTTTCTAAAAAAAATTATTCAACTGATATATGTTTTCACTTTATTAAATTATCAAATAATTGATTTTCCAAAAATACAAATTTTGCTGCGTGGTAATCAAATGAATTATTGGAAAATTAATTTTGAAAAAGAATTGTATGTGAAGAACAAAATCGACAGATTCGTTTGTTCTGGATATTTTGTGCTTTGCTTTTTAAATAGTGAAACAACAATTCGCCGTTACAATTGGGGGGGGGGGTTACTGTTGACTTTTCTTTTCAAACACAGATTGTTTCATAATTTTGCCATTCTTGAATGCTAGCAATGAATTTTGTTTGTAATTCGTGTGCAATTTATTTTTTCTCCATTGAATTCTGTGCTGTCGAACTGGCGGTCATTGTTATAATGCAAATGCCAGGGGGTTATTTTTCTTTCCAATGCACACACAAATACATTGGTAAGTGAACAATTAACCCAGTAGTGTGTTGATTTGTCAGGTCTTGTTTAAACATCTTGTATTCATGGTATCCATTAATTAGTTCACCTAGTTGTAAGTAGGTTGTGCGTACGTAGTTTGTCACGTAGCTTTGGGAAAATTTTACCTACGACGAAATATAGCTAGCTTTCAATTTTAGCATCATTTGCAGAAGGATGGCAGAAAAATTGGAAGGGAAAACTTTGATGAAGGTTTTCAACGGCCAATCGTCGAAAGTTAACGCAAGCGAGCATTTGAAAAACAAAGTCGTAGCGTTGTATTTTTCCGCACATTGGTGTCCACCGTGTCGCAGTTTCACGCCAGTATTGAAGGTTTGAATGGTTTTATCTGTTCTGTCACTTTATAATTGATTTTTAATTTTCTTATAAATGCATTTTTGCTTGTTGAATTTTAGGATTTTTATGAAGAAGTAGGCGATAAAGATTTCGAAGTGATTTTCGTTAGCTTCGATCGCAGTGAAGCGGATTTGGCAACTTATTTGAACGAAGCACACGGCGATTGGTGCTATTTGCCTTTTGGAGATCCACTGATCAGGTGAGTTGTTTGTTCTTCTTGCAACTTGAGCTGTGCAAGTAATGTGAAAAGCATTTTGTTTCAGAGAATTGTCGGAACTGTACAATGTGCAAGGCATTCCTGCATTGATAGTGATCAAATCTTCTGGGGAAGTTGTGACAAATAATGGACGATCTGAAGTTATGGGGCAAACGTCGATCCCTCCGGCAGAGGTCTTGAAACGATGGAAAACTGAATGTGGAATTTAAACAAATCAGCTATACAGTATCCATTAATAATAATAATAAGGAAGTTTAATGATACAGCTGTCACTATGATGAAAAATTTATTATTCTACAATTTTAATATTTATTGATTTATTTATTTATTTATCGATCAATTGATTATTCGTATTTTATAAAGTGATTCTGGAATTTAGTAAAATTAGTGTATGGTTGGAAAAAGAAACAAACGCCATTTCATTCATTTCAACTGTCAACGGAAAGTGTGCATGCAGTGGTAGATGCTGAAGTGAGTGTCGTTGTTGAATATACTGTACTGGCGCAATTTGTTGACTTGTTTGTCATAATACGGTGTAAATGGGGTTTTCACAAGGGCAGCATTTTGTTTAGCTCAGGCAGAAGAACAACACATACATTCCGTGCTGCAAGTAAATAAAGTTGATGACATGTACCTTGTAGAAGAAACAAATTTGTTTTTTTTCACTAACTCTATACACGGCAGGGTGGCTGGCTGGTAGCTACTCGGGCAGCTTATTTTGCTGCGCAATGTACTCCTTCCATTTCATACGATTTTCAGGTATGATCTTCATCCAGGGCTGTGACATGCGGAAATCGTCTATCGAATTCAACTGTTTCGGTCTGGAGTAAAATATCGATGCACTGATCATTGATGGGAATGGATATATAAATTTGCATAATTGTTGCACTCACCTCTCGCCGGAACCGCTGTCGAAAGCTTGCAGCACCGGTTCGAGCAGCTTCGCGAGCAGTTCGCTGCAGATGATCATCGTCGGTTCGACGATGAAATCAATGAACGCGATCTGTGAGTCCGCAATGTTGACAGTGAGACGATCGCAAAGCGGCGAGATTGGATTTCCCATCGCCATTTCCAAATCACCCTTGAAACAAATGAAAAATCAAATTTTAATGAATCCAAAATTGTAAACAACAAACAGCATTGTGTGTGATCAATACCTGTCTAAAAAATTCTTCCATCAGTTGCTCTGTCCAGCGAAAGTGAAATGGCCAGATTTTCGCAGGATGCGAAATGTCGCTGCAGTGGATTAAAAAGCTTAGAGCCTTGGTTTTGTCAATTCTATGATATGAATAAAAAAGCGGATTTTGTATTAGCTGGTCGAGTAGAATTAATCTTTGTTTTTAGTATTTCATTTTTTTACATTTTCCATTTATTATACATATTTTTATAAACTGAAACGAATTGCTTGTTACATTAATCAAGAAAAAAACATAAAAGTTTCTTAATTTCTACAGTATTACCATAAAATGGACCTTGATTACTCGATTTGGTATAATTTTGAAATGTACGTCAGAAGAATATGCATGTATTCGTACAAAAAGAATACTGATGAAAGTTTTCATTTCGAAAGAACGTTTCCCTTCTATCAAAGTAGCGAACTGCTTCTACTTACTCTTCGTCAGAAGTGATCATTTGCTTTACATCTTTGACTTGAGCAAAATGCGTTGACATGTCCGTACAAAGGACAATTTCAATCACCAAATTACGAAATTGCCTAAAAGTTACGCAAATCAATTGTGGTTGATTATTCATTTGCCAAATCAAAGTAAGCAAATTTATTGATTATTTAAATGTGATCTGAATTTAAAATGCGCCATGTCTAAATTAATCAGTTTTAAATTATACCGAATTTCTTCTTTGGTAAGTTTTTCCAGAATGTTATATTGGCTAGAGTCGTGCATTAGACGAAATATGGCACTGACGTGATGATTCTCTAGCACAGATCGATCGTTGTAAATTAATGCATAATCACTGCTACTTTGTACGTGATAGTTATTAGTATGGCCAGTATGTTCAAAATCGTGTACCATTGCTGCGAAAAGATAAGCAAACAACTCCAAATCCGTCAGACATTCCTAACGTATAAAGTATTAATGGGCCTCTTGAAATAAAGAAAAAAATTCATAAAATTTACCACTAAGCCCGACTGAGCTAGAAGCCAGTGAGCTGTTTGAGTAACATCTGCAGCATGCACTAGGTTATGATAGGGATTGTTGTGCTTGCTGTAGCCTTGTTGCAGCTTATTTAGAAACGCTTCAAATTTCACCATCGGAATCTATAATTTCCTTTTTATATACATATCATTATGAAATATTTGTTTATAAAATTTATTAAAAAGAAAATTTTCAACCATTTATTGTTTTATTTCAGGCATAATTGTTGTCCATTGTTTAATGACAAATTAACATTTCACAGTTTACGCCTGGCAACAAAACATTTTAAAGTGCTGTAGTAGAAAACAGTTAATTGCTGATCTGTTTCAGTTAACTTCATGATTTCAGAAGGTAAGTGCTTTTTGACAGTTATTTTTTACTGACTTAAAGAAACGTTAGAAATGAAGCATTGTTTATTTGTAACCTATGAATTGTACTTCAAGGCCTATTTGTGTTGGTAGTGTTTAGGGAGATTTTTTAAAGTACTCTTAGAATAAAGCAAAATGTAGAAAATGATTAATTGATCGTGTAAAGTAAACGGAATGGTCGTACTGTCTGTTTTGTATGTAAATATTTGTCAACACTTATTACTGTTGCATTGAAGAAAATATTGGCATTAGAATTATTCGAAATTATGTTCAAAATTTCAAATCTCTTGACATTTCTGTTAAAATTTCATAATAATTTCTGGGATAATTTATTTAATTAAGGTTAGTGGTGATTGTTTTACCTTGTATTTGTTGAGAAAGTTGTACTTGCTGAACAATGCCATGCTGACGCATTTTAATGCGTTGTTTTCACTCAGTTCATTTAAAAGAAAAACGTCAAAATTCCAATCGTTGATATTCTAGCAGGGAATTAATTGTTAGTGTATATATTTTTGAAAAAATACCAAAAATGATCGTGGTTACTTTCAGCAGTTCAGCCACATTGTCTGGCACTATATCTAATCCTGATGACATGCTTCGTCTCGCTAGTCTAAACAGAAATGGTACAAAAACTGTATTGAATATGTCGGATGGGTCAGAAATTTCAAAAATAAAATCCAGTTTAGGGTTATAAATTGTGATTCGGTAATGTTCAATTGTTTTACCTGTCAAATCGTATCCCAGATCGAATTGCATTGGCAACGGATTTGAAAGACACTTTTTGATGTTGTTCATTGACAGATTGAGTGAATGTCAAAGCTAACCACTTTCTTACTTCTTCTGGTACATCTTCGCTATCAATCTGATCGATCTGTTCTTCAACCTGAAGTCTGAAAATGCAAAATTTCTAGCTAATATATAGTCATTTTTCAACATCTCTAAATTGTCTATATCTACGTGCAGTGCACCTCAAGGTTGCCTATCAAATAAGCAAACTTTTGCATAAAAAACTTTCAATTTTCAAATTGTAAAATTGGTGATTTATTGTTTTGAAATTTAATTGATATTATCATATTGATGTTGTGGAAAATGGAATTTTTCTTTCTCATAATTATTTACTTGGTTCAATTAAATTTATATTGCTGGCATTTTTAGCAGAACATTTAAAATTGTTCAATTAGAAAAAGTTGCTGCAGTGCAATGCGCATTCATTGATTTATTCTTTTTCTTCTTCTAATAATGAAGATAAATTTTTATCCAATTTAAAAATTTCAAAATTGAAATCAAATCTACACTTCATTCTCATTTATGTAAATTAGTTTACTGTGGAAAGTTGTTTGTTTAATTTTTGATCAACACCAATCTACTATATTGTGTTGCAGATTGAATTTTATTTGATTTGCTACTTTTATTTTCAAGCAACTCTCATGATGAAAATTGAATTAATTGTACAACATATTTCAGTATTCAATGTGAAGTTTAGTATTTCACAACACCTTTTCTAGTGCTTATTATAGAAAATTTAATTAATGAACATTTTTCAATGCTCATTCGCACGTCAAGCTTATTTCATGCTCATACGCAGTGATGCGATTAGTTGTGGGACGTGTGTTAATTTTACTTTTGAATTGTTGTTAAGTATTATTTATATATGATATTTTTCCTCTTTTTGAATCAGCATTAATTTTATAACATTGAAAACGTGGTAAGTTATTATTCTATTCTATTCTAATCTGATCTTTATCTGGTCTGTTTGCTTACTGAATAAACAATACCTGGCCATGCTGAGACATTAATTTCAATCAAACATGCAATCAATCAACAGACGGCGGGAGATGAACGGACACACACACACACACACACACTGAGTGAGTGAGAGGAATGGAAGGAAAGGAGGAAATCCAAGCATGCAATAATTAATTGGAAATGTACAAGCAATTAAGTTGTTCAGCCTGATGACTGCTTTCTGTTGCTCAGTTAATAGGAAGGTAATAATTCATTTACATTCAGCGGAGCATTTATCATTAGCTTACTACAGGTCGTTTGAATCTCACAATGACCAGCAGCAGTTGGAATGCTTGTTTATTGAAAATACAACAACAACTAGTATTGCTGCTATTACTATTTAATCCCACAAAATATGCGTGCATTAACGGAAGTTGGTTCATCATCAACAAGCTATTGTAGTTTGATTTCAACATGGAATTTTGAAGCATCTCAATAATATTGTGTGTGAAAGTTTTGTATTAGAGCTAAACGAATCCGTTTCCCGGCAACCTGATTCATACGTAGAAACAGGTCAACAATTGCTTTTTCCACTTGGGGCTAGTTCGATTTTTCTCAATTCTAAACAAGCTACAAATGTTTAAGCTAATAGATGAAGAAGAAGAAGAAGAACAAAAAAAATTGAAACAATATCAGTTTCTTGTACAAATTGAATTATTTTTTGTAAAAGATGAAAATATAATGTGTGTGCGTGCGTGCATGTGTGATATGGGTTGGTATATTTGTGCAAGTAATAGTTTTTTTTAGTTATTAGGTATAGGTGTGATGCAGTGCTGGTATATAGACAGGGACAAGTTGGAAAATGTGAAGTTAGTGATTGATTAATTGATTAAAAAAATTTCACTTCACCGATATGCGTGCGTGGATTGTTGGATAGAATTGTTCAAAACGCAAATGGCCCTCCCGCAATTTATGTGAAATTAACAATTTTACGTTGGTTAAATTGCAAGCCTACCGGCAAGAGTCAACGTATGTAGATTCCAATATTGAGGCGGCGTATTCTAAGTTGTCGATCAAATCTTTGGACGACATCTCACCACGGTGCATTTGGTAGATGATGTAGCGTAGTCTGAAAAGTATCAGAATCACCAGACTGAGAGGGATAGAGAGAGAGGGATGAAAGGTGAGAGCATGGTTGTGAGAAAATGAATGGAAATGGATGGAAGCAACAACGACGTGTCAAGAGGAACGTTTGGTTGGAATTTTTCAAAATTTCATCCCATATGAAAAAAAACATCCACTGCTGACGTCGGGGTTTTACCTGCAAGCATGCTTGCGCAACGTGAGAAAGTAGAACTGACTTGAATGGTCCATGAGTTGAAAATTCTGTTGACTGGCCAGTGGATCGGTAATTGCCGGTCCGGCGACTGCGAGCCGGTGGTGACGTCGACAGTAGAAAATTCTGTACGGATGAATTGTGACGGATATGGTCCCGGACGAACAACTAGATGCTAGCCAAATAAGCAAGCGCTTGTGATGGCAGATGTTCTGCTGGTGTGGTGGTGGTGGTGATGGTGGTGGGGCGGTGCAAACCGTTGCCAACACTGTGATTTGTCGCTTTGATCGAACGGCTGCCAACTTGGTCGACCAATTTCCCGTCCCTTTCCGTGTTGTTCACGTGAAATCAATGGCAGCCGGCCGCCGCTTCCGATAGCTGCTAACAGAAGCCGTAGCGGATGTAGGCGGCGCAATATCATCACAACATCACATTTCAATTTTTTCCTTTCGAACGATTTTTTAGTTTATTGTTGTTGATGATAATATTTGAACTCATTTTATTTTGCAAAATTTTACAAGCATATTCTTCTTTACCACTTTTTGAAAATGACCATTTATTAAGTGCTTTGTTAAAAACAAAACATCAATTAACATTTTCTTCTCTGCAATGTCCGTTTTGTGCTGCTTATTTATTGAACGAAATGAAAATTCCCCAATTCACGCTCTTTCAAGGTATTTAATTAGCATTCTATGATAGCATCTTTGAAAATCAACAACAACAACAACAACAGCATATTTTATATAACAAGAAACTTTTCCATTTGCACAACTTTTCAAAAAATTTAAAACAACATTTACCCCCTGTTGCTTGTTTGTACAAATGTTTGATTTAATTTAATCGGGATTTATTTTCTCTTGCAATAGTTCCATCCTAACAAATGAACAATGGAAAAAAAAGATAGACAGAGGGAGACAGATATGAAAGCCTTTCTTTGTCAGTGATTTCAATTTATTCAGCTATATCTATAGCAACTGTAGCAGTAGAATGAGAAATCAATTCTATGGCGACGTCAATTGAGACAACATAAAAATTACGGAAATAAAGAGAGTATATTTTTACCCCTTCATCTTCACCGTATACGTAACCTGTATACTCGAATAAGCAGAATTAATGAGAATAAACTTTGGCTGTTTGTTTCTTTTTTCCATTATAATTTTAATGTGAAATGTCTGAATTTTTGATACTTTGAGAAATCAAAAAGAACGAAACATGTACGCGTGTATATTTCATTTTTTATTTATGCGTGTTAAATTATATATAATTAATCTAACTTATGTTTATTTAATTTTTTTTGAATAACATCTTTCAAACATCTTCAACTGTGCTAAATACAACACTGTGCAGGAGAAGTCAAGGCAACAATGTCGACAATAGTTATGACAATTTTGATAATTTGTGAAAAAAGAATTCCAATTTCTATAATATACATGTTTGCTTTGTTGATTTTTATCACGTTTGAAAACCATAACTCACAGATATGATTTAGAGCATGGGGTAACGGTTTGATGATGCTTGCAGAAAGTGTGCGAGCTATCCCGCTGGGTATTTGATGAAAAGTCTTTCCTACTTTTAAAAATCATTAAGTTTATCACTTTGATTTTAATTTTTCATAATTGACATCACCGCATGAAATATTTGAATAAGCTGTTCTATAATCTAAATGATTTGTGAATATTTTACGCGTATCATACTTTTTAATTAATGCATTTGCTTTATGGAGAGGCTTTTGATACCTTTGGCCAAAGGCTAACAAACTGAAAGGTAGTGCATGGTCAACAGAGAGCATGTGCTTATTGCTGATTAAGAAAAATACTGTATTCAATTAAATAATGCTCGTTGATTAATAATGCTCAGCTTTGAGTGTAATATAGAATGTTTTGAACAACAACTTTTCATTCTGCTGACTGCAATGTTGAATCGAAGTGATTTTTAACTTTTGAAAAAAAAAATTCTTTTTTGAATTATAAATAATAAGATTAATCTCATATTTATTTAAATAATATCCGTTGAATTTTGAATCAAAGGCAAAACTGAAAAGTTCATTTATATCTGAATGTTTTGCTGGTGTGATATTAGTAATAAATCTTAAAACAGTAGAATATTTTAGAAAAGTAGTTATTAAATTTTGAGAGTTTAAAAGGTTGAAAATGTAAATGAGTTTTTGAGAAAACTGTAATTCTTCATCATCTTCTTTTTCTTTTGTTGCCTGGCTACTGTAACATAAAGCCTGCAGATACAGCATTAGAACGGTGCGGATATAATGATGATTATGATGATAAATAATGGCAATTCAGTGATGCTAGAAAACATTGTCAAGCCAAATATGACGCAGTTTAGCCAAGAATGAATGAAACCTGCATTTACTTTCATTTTGCAAACAAGAGCAGAATGACAATTGTCTAAACTAAACTGAGCCGAGCGAGCTACATCAAACCAATGCACCAGCAACAGGGCTTCTTTTGTGGCAACTGTTGCTGTTGTTATAGTTCAATAGTTTTTTTTTCATCTTCCAAGTCGGATATTTTGCACAATTGTGCTAAGATTCTATTTTGGCTGACTTTAGCAGATTTGGCATTTTCATGAAAATTGAAAATAATTTATTCAATCGATGAAATCTTTTGTTAAGAGATCAATCGATGTTAATTACAGAAAGGGATAAATTGTACAATGGAATGAATATGTTTTTCCTTGCTTTCAAACTCCCAGTGGATTGAAAATTATTTAAAAAAAGAAAGAAAGAAAACTTTCTTCTCAAGATTAAAATTGACATGTATTACTGAAATTTCAAAACGAATAATTGCATACGGTATTCTGTTGATTAATTTGCGACATTTTCAAAAAAAATTTTAAAGCAATTATTATTATTCATTGTAAGTTTATACGTAAAGTTTTACATATGTAGATGCGCGCACGCATATCTTATACTCTTCTTTATTTGCTCTGTTGAATGAATGGAAATAAGTTCATTCATAACTAACTGATTTGCATAGAAGTATAGGAAATTATTAGGCAATTCTTACTTTTTAAATTTTCGCAAAAGCATGCCAGCGGCGTTGATCAACCTCATAACAACACGGCTAGAATTGGAAATTGTTGAGCCTGTATTTTGTCGTTGATCGGCTGAATTATTGTTGATCATATTCATCGAATTGCAATGCAATGCAGTGCAGTGGTACTTTTGTGAAAAGTGGAAAAGACAGAGAGAAAAGGTAATTTGGTGAATGGGTTGCTAAAAGCTTAGTAGTAGTTTTTCTTTTTTGCAGCAGTGTAGCAGTGCTAATCTATCAAGCTATTATTAATTTATAAGGACAACACGGCAAGCTGTAAAATCACGCAGCTCCGCCTACTTGATTACTCCAAAAATGATATATGTCTAATCGGAATGTTCACTTTCCAGTTACTAGTCTATAATAATTAATCAATTGTTCTTTTTTTCCTCTTGGTTTCATTTTTTGAACTTTTCAAGCTGATAAAATATTACTTTTTCTTTATAATATTTTAATATAATCAATGAAATATATATATATATATATATATATATATATATATATATATATATGTATATTTGTGTCTGTACATTGAATTTAAACAGACTTGAAAAAAATCATTTCGCAATTTATTGAAGATAATTTCTAATGCGTTGAATAGATGATGGAAATGAATGAAATTTTTTCAACACACACACGCACGCACACTTACACAGATGTTGCTGTTGATTATTTTTCAATTTTATGTGAATATTAGAAATTGTATTTTAAAAAAATAGTTCAAAATTTTCAAATCACGAAAATTATTTAATTTTATAATTGAAAATGATTTTCCATCCTTATCATTTAATTTCAATTCAGTGATTTTCTTACGTCACCAATGATACGTCACCTGAGTGCATTTTGTCAAATATTAACATTTAATTCATATTTAATTAAAAGGTTTGAGATATTTTTTTAGTTTCATTTTTTCTTTCACATCTCGAACAATCAGTCAGAGGTCGGATATTGATTTATTACAAAATTGCGTCAGCGTGGAAATTTTTCTCAGCTAGCGTTAATGCTATTTTTTGAAGGTTGATTTAATTAAATTTTATTCTTTATCACTTCAACGCTCAATAAACAATTAAATCAATTTATTATGTAATTGTAACGTTATTTTTTGTTTTATTTTATTCGTCTACTACATGTGAACAAAAGAATTTAAATCAGTCCAATGCAAAGTCTGGATATATTTACAAGAGGTGGTTTAAAAATGCAATAAATGAAAGCATTTGTTGAAATTTTGCTCCTGTTTTGCAATAGTGGATAATTGGCACGATAATTGATTTTTGCAAATTTTCATTAGAACTATTTTGATAGCTGAATTGGAAATTATCCTTAAATATCTGTGAATTACACGTTAGCTACATTGACATTGTTAGTGTTGAATTCAGTGAACAAAAATAGCATCGACGGGGGAAACAATAAAGTGTAGCAGTTCCTTAAATGCCTAATTATGATTGTTTATTCATTATTTGGATATCTTAAATCAGTGCAAAATGAGCAGCATTTCCACGAGTACAATATTGGAAAGAAAATTTTTGTGAAAAGGGTTTTGAATAAAATTTTCAAAAAAATTTGTTTAGTAAAATTTGTAGTGTTCTCGATTGTTGAGATGTTAATGAATTTCAGTTGTTTCTTCTCATTTATGAATTAAAAAATGAATTAATTTTTATTCTTACTTTTTTGCTTTTTTCACATCTTTGGATTTGGTTTCATTTGCTTGGCTCTTCATTGTTGTAGGCAACGTGTCGTCGGTCATTTCTAGAAAAATATGACAAGAAATATTAAATTATTGTATAACTAGATTAAAAAATATATAAGCGTGCTTGTGTATAAGCATTGAAATGCATTATTTACAACGTAACTGTTTGTTAGTAGGAAACGAGTGGAAAGCATAAACCGGCAACAATGGACAAGTCACAGAGGTTTAAGTCAGCACTGCAGTGTGTTGAAGTTTATTTATTCGAGTTATTGTAAACACGGTTGAAAGGATGGGATAGTACGAGAGGGGGAAGAGAAGGGGTAGGATTATTTTTCTCTAACGTTTCTTCAGATGCGGCATGTTGCAAAAATCAAGCTCAGCAAGCAGAAGTGCAGTTTTGTTCTCGACTGAATTTGCTTGCAGCAGTTTAATTTATTTTTTCTACATCGAAGAAATAAGTGTTTCAAATTCACCCCAATCTCTTTCGTCTTTCCCCGTTTCATCTTTTACTTTTCTTTATTATTGATAAATTAATTCCATTTATTACTTTAAAACATTTTAATAAATAAACAATACTTTGAAATCAACAATTAAATTTGAAATTGTTCAGTGAAACTATTTTTATTACTTATTTTTTTGGGATCGGATGAAACTTTTCATTATTCTATCTGCTAGTAGTGATATTATAAAACAACAACTGGGCAAAGATGGTTTATCCGTTTGTTTGTATATCTTATAATATGTGATAAATATTGCTTAAAAATTTTTTGTTTACAAAATATAAGTGTTGAATAAGTTTTCATTTAAATAACAACTAGCTAGCTGTATTATCCAAATGCAAAGAAATAGATAAAAGTACTGTTCTGCTGAGCTTGCATCATGCATGAATTTTATTTTATTTTATTTTATTTTACTTATTTATTTAGTGAATCTTGTTGTCTTGTTTAATTGGATTTAATAAAATGAATTGAAAAACAAAAATTAAAATTAAGCAAATTTCCCATGACGTGATCAAGTGCAGCTTTCATTCCCAATGGCTCAGCAGCATATAATACAGCAGGCGCTCAGGTTAATTTCTTTTGCATAACGAACAACTGGGATTCAAAATCTTTGAACGAAACGTTGAAAAATAGCTTGCTGAAATTGGAAATTTATTTTGCCTTACCATTTCGAATAGTTTCTTGCAAAGTTCAAAGCGAATAAATTATACATTTTCAATACTATTTGATAATAATCCCCGGTGAGTTTTTTTGTTTTTGTAAAACGCAAAATACCTTTTTCTGCTGTTAATTTTCATGTCTAAAATTCAAATTAATTTTTTTAAATTAGTTTTTGCTTTTCTTTAAATTGTTTCTAAAAACTGCTTATTATTATTTTTGGTAAGCTAGCGTACGAACAACTGCTGTTGTTGCAATTGCACTTGATCGTGAAGATGGACATTTTGCTGAATTACAATTTTAAAATTAATTATGCAATTTTAACCAGTTATTTCATAAAAAAAGTTTTACTTGATAATTATTCGTTAAATTTAAATATTTTTTTAATTTGCAGCATTCAACCAATGAGCAGACCTAAATGTTTTTGCCACATATGTGTTTATTTGGTTCATACAATTACAAGCAATTGTGAGGAACAATTTAAAATAATTGTTTACTAATGTTAAATTTAATATCATCAAGGTGGAATTTTCATTTATTGATATTATTTTCTGAAGAAGAATGCAATGTAGCCATCTGTGAATAATCAAGATTAAGCAAAAGGTTGTTGCATTTTTGATAATTTCTGAACGTATCGCTTACGTCATCATTATTCATTTCTTCCAGGAAATGCAAATACCCAGAAGCAGATGTGTATCGCTTCACGTACTCTATAAAGTTCTTTTGTTTTGTCAAATCAAATAATCTCTACTCATTGTCTCTGTTATTTTCTATTGCTATTATGAATGAAAATTAATTCATTTATTTCTCAAGGAAATTGGAAACGATTTAGGTGAGAAAGCAGTAAGCAAATTTCAATTTTTCAAATATGTACATTTGTTTTCAAAATTTATTATTTATTATATGCACGAGACTAATTTTGCGAAAGCGATGCGATTAATGTATGAAAACCTGAAGCAAAGCAATAGATGCTTGTTCTGTGATCTACAAGAAGTGAAAACCGAGTGAATAATGCCATGACAATGGCACTGTGTTCAAAATTCACTGACAGAAAATATTCTTCATTTAAATTTTTAAGTATAATTGCAAATACTTACCCTACGGTTTATCATTTCGCGTTAAAATGCATTACTTTCAAGTTGCTTGGAAAAATAAATGACTTTAAAGCTTAAACAATGAAAAGCTGGTATTTTATTTTTCTTTCATTTGTTTGGAAAATTATTTATTGGCTTATTAGCTTAGTTATATTTAAAATCTGCTCAAAGGTTAACTTATTCTTATTATAATATTTTTTGACCTTATTTATTATAGCGAAAATGACAAATTGGCAAAATTATGCTCTTACGTGTACGACAGAGCCAGTTGAATTTTTTATATCAGCTGTGGCCAACGTAGGTGCTACAACAAAGCTTAGCAGTGGTGGAGTTTTTGTACCACTATACTATACCATCTGAAAGTGCTTCAGGTACAGCTTCACCGTTGACCAAGTGTATGCGGATGTGTTTTATTTGATTGATTAATTGATCGTTGCTCGCGAGTTTTTAATTATTTATTTTACTGGCGTTCTGTATTGCGTGCGTATTTTACTGGCAAGTTTAGTTTTCTGCTTTCTTCGGTTCTCATCACCATCACTGTGGCAGGTATTGGTGCTATCGAACGATTCCATTGTACATTTTAGAAAAGCTTAATTTGGCTTTGTAAAATTTGACAAGGAAAAAAATATAAATTTAATAGATCAGAGAATCAAATTGATTTGATAAGATTTGATTTGATTGGTTTTGTGCAGAGAGGAAAAAATTTTGCATTGAGCTGTTTGTAATTTTTCTGCATATTCATCGACTAGACAGACAGACAGACAGACACAGATTTTGTTAGACAAATGAACTTTTTCGTTTAATTTCCGTTCAGTTTGACTGTTCACACAAAGAAGCCCTGAACTGCTGCTCTTTCGTACGTTATTCATTATTATTTGCTCTGAAACGGATTTTTTTCTTTTTTTTCTCTCTCTCTCTCTCTCAATATCTGAAGCTTCTTTAAAATTTGCATCACGTCAGAATTGTCTGGTTTTATACAAAAGCACTGATCAGACAATTGATGATAATTTGAAAATATTTCAAGCAGAAATTTTGCATCGTCTTCCACAAACAATACCTCTAATATATGTGATCGAAAACAGTGAGGAGTTGTTATATTGCATCAAACCAAGTATTATTGTGTTCCTGGTCAATGCATATAGTTCAGGCACAGTGAATGAATCGCTTGTAAACCATTCATCATCGTAAGTGGTCAAAATGAAATAGAAATGTCAAAATGCATGCCAATTTTAAAAAATTATTAAGTATAATTTAAAAATTCTACAAAGAATTGACGGATAGATGGATGATTGTAAAACTTGATGATATGTGATGTTGTTTAAGTAGATCGATTGAAATAATGTTCCTCGTGTTATTCATCTTCATTCCAAGTACAATATAAAAAAATTATCGTAAGCGTTAATAATGGAAAAATCAGTTTTTAATTGGAGAAATATTTTAGAAAAAGTTGAGATGACGTCATTGAAATGAAGTCTGTAGTAGTTCAGTTATCTTCGAATAATGTACTTTTCAACGAGGATTTATGGTTTATTAACTGAGCTAACAATATGGTTGACAATCGATATTATTTTTCAAATATTACTGAAGCGACTATTGTTATGCAATTTGGACAACACCAGTGTTAATGTGGAAATTGATAATTCCTATTGTTCAAACCGAGCGAACAACAGCAGCAACAGTAAATTAATAATAATAATCCTTTGTAAAACAACTGAATCACATTATATCCAAACAAGCCTTAGCATAGTATAAGCAAAATGTAAATTTTAAAATAAAATTTATCTATCTGTTTTTGTAATTTATATACACTCTAGCCGTTCGTTATATAAGCAATTTTAACTATGCAATAAGGAGAAAGTTTGATGATGATGATGCTATTGGGCAGTGGCAGAGCGTTGATTTTCAAGAAAAGAAGTCAAATCAAATCCAGCTTCTGATTTCTCTAATGGTATTCTCAGCCGAGTTGGGAATTGAATTTTACTTTCAACGAACAGATAATTTTTGCAATTACATCTGCTTGTAATCTAATTTTCGAGCTCGATGAGAAATGTACTTTTATTTAGAAAGGCCAAGTCTTTTTTTCACTGCTTTTCATCGAGAATCAGTCAATCAATTGCCGTTACCCTAGCACTTGAGAAGCATGTTTCTATATGAATAATTTCATGATTGAAAATTACAATAGAAATTATTGTTTATCTGCTGTTTTGGCATAAGTCGTGATTATTTCATAATTAAATAGCAATTAGTGCTTAATGTTCAGACAAAGAAAAGCATCATCAGTTATTATTATTATTATTATTTTCTGTGTTGCAATATTAGTAGTGAATTTTATGAAAACAAAAATACACTGAAAAAAGTAAAAGATCTACTACACCTTGTAATGGATGTGAAAGGCACAGACAAGAAGCGAACGTTTGGCAAGGCCAATAGATCAAGGCGGCCACAGTTCTGAAACGCATCATTTTGTAGCAAAAGGAAAAATAGTGAAATGGTGAATTTTTATTCAGTGCCGATTAAAAATTAAAGAAAAAAAACGCATAATAACTAAATACTTGAATTCCCCTAATTATCTTTAATAGTTCTCAGCTTACAACTGGTACCAAGCAACGTGGTTGACAGTGGCAGATTTTTTTCTTAAATTATTGAATTGTTCAAAAAGTGACGTCTTTTATATATTTACTCTTCTGCTTTGGGTCAGTTTTCAAAAGAAGAATCACAAAGAGCTTTTCCTACGGTGATTTTTTCTATTCAGACTTTGTGATGGTGTAGTATTTTCTGTTTCCCTTTTTGTTGGTTTCTTATTCGTTCGTTCGTTAATAAGCTTATTTTATATGTATGTGAATTATGCAAACGTATATATTTTATGTCAAATTTGGACATTTGAATAATGGTAATTATTGACACTGAAAATGAAGAATCATGACCAGAATAATAATCAGTCAGTCAGTCAGTGGTTTGCAATTGTCCAAGAGGATTAGATGAGAGAAAGAGAGAGAGAGAAGTGGTTATAGGGTTGATTGTTCGAACGATTGATTCAATGCTTATTATTACTATTATTATTTTTTTAATGCTAATAAAGGCGTTAATTATTGTTGAAATATAATATTTTTTGTTGATTTTTTAAAATAAATTTAACAAATGCTTACCAGTTAGTTAGTTGTTAATAAATTGAAGTTCAATTGTGTATGGAAGTAGAGGTAATTTTATTCTTTGGGGCAGTCGGTCTTTGTTGTCACTTTTATTTGATCAACTTGCCTGAGCCGGTGCCCACTTGTTTTTTTGAACAGTGCTATGCTAGGGATATTTGCTAGGCGTTGTTGAATAGAGCGTTGTCGAATAATAATTAATCTTAATGATAAGTCAAAATATAAAAACCCGTTGTCAATTAGGCGTGAGTGTTGAAAATGACGCACAGCATGGTCAGCAAAAGCTGGAGCTAGCTAACTGGCTGACTACGCCTGCTAACTAGCTTGGTTTCGCTTCGTTGATTGGAGTATGTCACTTTGTAAAATAGGGAGGGAACCATGCTGCTGCTGCTGCTGCTGCTGCTGCATTCAGCTCTGATGCAAACATCACTGAACTGGACGGGTGTGAAGAAGATGAGGAAGGACAGTTGTGGAGAGGGGGTAGGGGAAAATGTATTTGAAAAAGTTAATCGTTATCACGCGCTTGTCACACACACACACACACACAGACATGCATGATTGTTGAATGGTTTCTTTCGTTTGCTTCTTGCCTGGTTCATTCATTTTTATTGCAATCAAAATGGAAACACGTTTTCAATATTTTTCTGTTTGCATTTCCACTTCGTAACTGAAATTGATTTTTTCAACTCTTCACCAGAAATTTTCATCTTATTTTATTCAATTTGCAGGCTATTTTCTTTCTTTACAATTACATGCAAATAAATATATACGTGTACATAAAAAAATATTTTTATAAATTTATATTTTTTTCAATAAAACTACCATTATCATCTACTGCGACAATGTTTAATAGAAATTTATCACAAACTGTTCGTGAATTCAATATTGCTCAGTTAGAGAAAGGAGGGAGGGTATGAATTATATTTTCAAAGCAAAATATAATAATTTTAAAAATATTCTTCGAATTTATCCGGCACATTTCATTTTTCTCTTTGATTACAAGTTATTATGATTGCAATTTTTCTCTAATTGTTATTGCATCTTGAATGGCACAATGATGAATGGATGCAAAGTTTAATAAAACTCATCCCACTAAGCGCTGACTATGGTGCAAGTGTTTCTTGTGTTTTGAGGCTTGAGGCTTCTTGAAAGAAATAAATAATATTTCAAATTTTATTGCATGAACAGCGCTCATTGGGAACTGTTGTTGTTGTTGCTGTTGAAAAATTATCGACTTCTGTTTAAAATGGTCTTTTTCGTACGGGATTTATGCAAGTATCAAATTTGCGCAATTTCATTCATGGGATACAATTTTTGTTCCGTTTAATTTTGCTTTTGCCTACTCATCTACCACTTCAATTAGTCATACTGTAGAGGAGGAGAGGAGAAATTCAATGACTACAATTAGAAAACAGACACTAAAGCATATTTTAAAGTTTTCGAAATTCTACTGTACTATTTATAAATTGCAATGCAATTGGAATAAATTAATGTATTAGTGTTGATGATAATTATTTTGCATATAAATAGTTACGAACAAATTTTGGGAAAATATCAACAAACAATCGGTTGTTTAATTCGATTTAATCAAAGTTGATCCAATGAAACACGCTGCTATTCATTCATCATAAACCTTTTTGCATTTAAGACTTTGAAGTTCAGAAATAAATTTCCACTTATATTGAAAAACATCAACACTGCACAGTTCTCATCAAATGATTGTAATAAAATTACGGATATGTATGCATTTTTTGTTTAATTTGCGCATCAAAGGTGTTCTGTAGTTTTGAATAACATTTACCTTGATTGATAAGGAAATATGTAAAAATCCACTTTGAAGTTGGAAATTTATTTATTGTTGTCTGTCGTTTTTGTCGGATTTTATTGATGAGTTTTATAGTATACGTGTTTAATTATTTTATCGAAATTGACCAAAAGTAAATCATCAGTATACGGTGGATTTGAAAATAGAATGCAGCACTTTTCGTCGACTATTTCATGCTTTGGAACTTTTTATTTTCTTCTTTTCCACTAACGATCGAACGAAAGTTGAACAAAATTATAAATAGTTGTAATCGAATTTTTATTTCATTAAGACTTTGATTATTATTCTATTAGATAATTTTCCCTTTTATTAAGAACTCAACACACTTGGACGAGTCTCTTCCATTGAAAGTATAAAACTGAAACGAAGCTTAAAAACAAAATAAACAGCACATATTTTTATATGCTTAATTAATAGTAAGCTTGCTTGTTTTTTTTGTTATTTTCTTCTTCGTTTCACAAATAAATTCTTTGAACATCAATGCTATTTTTCATATGAAAACGCTGACAGCAACTGTTAATAATCAAAATGATCACTTAATTATATGATGTAAAGAAAGCTGTCATTTATTTCCCTTTTTCCTTTCCTTTTCTTTCTTTCTTTCTTTTTGTATAATTTTCTTGTATGTAAATTTGCAAATTCCTTGTAATATATGTGCATTATTGATGTATATTAATACATTGAATATATTATAAATTTGATTGATATGCTTATTTGATTTATAATAGGAACAGATAAAATGAAAAATATACAGCAACATAAATTAATTAATCGCTGTTGTTGTGAATTGTTCTGCTCTTTCAAAACTAAATTTTAAAACAGA
This sequence comes from Trichinella spiralis, assembly GCF_000181795.1. Classification (NCBI taxonomy): domain Eukaryota; kingdom Metazoa; phylum Nematoda; class Enoplea; order Trichinellida; family Trichinellidae; genus Trichinella; species Trichinella spiralis. The sequence continues at coordinate 3,435,073 of NW_003526944.1, forward strand.
AGCAAATTAATCTGTTCAACCAATCTGTTCTTCGTTGATGTTGACTCTTTTTTTTGTTGCAAGAGTTAAATGTGAGTGTCAAAAAAAGATTACTCTTTTATAAAACTTATAGCTTCCATTTTTTTGCTTACGAAAATAATCATAAACAAGAGTTCCAAGAAAGCTCGTCATGAAAAAATGCTGCTTACCTAGAAAGCATATTTCAGCATTATAAATGATGGCTGTTACTACTAGTTCAGCTTGAAATTATTGTTGGACATGATCACAGCATGACTGACAGATTTCAGTGATGCTGAATGCGGCACTTCAGTGTACAACAAGTATCTTATTGTAGCCACCTGTTTATCATCTGTCAGCTGAGTGAGTGTAAACGAAAAAAGAAATCAAACGATGCTTTGGTAGATTGCATTCAGCTGATGCTGATTTTGATCTTGTCTTCAGGATTAATATTGATTGGAACTGTTATCGAAAATTTAACAGCCACGCATACACTGGTATCAATGACAACTAATTAAACAAAACTCAGTTGCCATACCGAGCGCGAAGTGCATTAAAGTGAAAAGTACTTGCATGCGCATAAACAATTGATGATCGATCTGTGTGTTGCTCATCACGTCAACACTATTTGTCATCTGCTTCATTTTGCCTAATGGTAATTAGAATTTAAGCGCACAATATTTTGCCGGCATATTGCAGTTTTTTTTTCACCACTAGCAAATGTATGAAAAGTGGAATTCGTTTCAATAAATTTCTCAACCGCAACTGGAGGCGCGTGCATGTCTTCTTCATAAAAAACTACACTCAGAAGGGTTATATGGGTTTTGGACACGGTAGGTTTTATTTGTACAGAAAATATACAATCGAAACTATGCAGCATCTTTGGCGCAAAGACATTATTCCCAAAGACAAGAAAGAGATGTGGTTGAAAGTAATTTTTCATACAAAACAACAAACGTTGTTGTATAGCTCGTGAAATTTTAGAAAAATATAAGAAAAGTCCTTCCCCTCCCCTCCCCTTTCCCCCAAACGATTTATTTCAAGTTGAGACATGTGGAAAATGTTATTTTTTTTTCTTATTTAAAGTTTTCAGTGATCTTATCAAGATGAGGTTGATATTCATTTTTGGAATAGAAAAATTGCACTCAGCGTTCAGATTATCAGCGCAATTAGACCAAGTCGAATAACGATGGCACGTTAGCACTATGCAAATTTGCTTTTTTCTTCAAGTTATTCGCATTATTAATAATAATGCGCTTGTTCACTTGACTGACGTGACTAATAGTATTATTAGTAGCGTGTGTAGACGATATTGCTCGTTTTATTGTTGCACTAATTTGGCCACTGAATTCGGCGTTCAATTGCTGAACAGCATTCAACAGCTATTTCAACCTGTTTGTAGGATTTGAAGAACTTTTAATTATGAATGAATTCTTTATTATAGTTCAAAATTCAAATTTCTCTCTAAAATGATGAACTGAACATTTACTTGTGTATTTTGAAATTTTAGCTGTTGCCATGAAGGATCACAATAGCGCCAGAGAAGGAAGGCGTAAAGTGCACTGACGATATATCACCACTTCCAAAAAGTTGCTATCAGAAATTCACTGAATCTTTGATACGAGTGACCGTGTGCTGTACGTGCTTTGGACGAAGCATTCAGTTTCCGGTAAGTGAGCAGTATGACGAAATTGATCGGCCCGTAGCTGAACTGTCCAGTGGCTCAGAGGGAGTCAGACGAGTGAATTTGTGCTCAAAGCCAACTCCAGTGGAACGAACTCATGGATGAAGAACGTCTGCTGAGAGTCAGCGGGCGTATCGCGAGAGCCAATTTCAGCGGTAAAGCCTGTGTTACTCATTGCGTCATACATCAGTGTGGATTGTGAGGTGCATTGTTGATTTTCATGGGTAACCACGTATGGTATGCATCTACAGTTGGAGGCAAAAAGACGTAAAATGATCACGCCAAAGATAATTCTGAATATATATTTTTTTGAACCACATACAGATGAAAAAAGACCAAAACAAGACAGTCCATTCTGAAGGAATGATGCAAAATGAATGATGCTTCACAAATAATAAAACAAACCAACAAATTTATGTTTTTTGATTTTAATCGATAATATACCTTATTTTGTAGTATGCAATTAATTTACAATGGAGAAATTCGATAAAAAAGTCGGCGAGTTACGTGTTTTCAAAATTGATGATTTTCCTATTTCCGGAAATATCAGAAATTTGAATTTCTGAAAATTTTCACACATTTCGACATTTCGGCATTTTTGCAATCGACAACTACGCATTCATTTGTAATGAAACTTTGGAGTTTTCTTGCTTTTGAGTTGGACTAGCCATTTATGAAAAAAAATTTTTATTTTGTTCCGTTTTCAAAAAGGCCACTTATTTAAACGTATTTTAAATGTTATTTATGAATTACTGATTATTCAATTTGCACTGCTTTTCTGAACGTCTAAGCAGAAGCGACAAAAATAACATGTAGATACTCTATTTCCGAATGCATTTCAAATAGATCAGTTTTGCGGGGGGGGGAAGGGAATCTTTTTATTATGTGTTTGCTAATTTGCAAAAATCTAATCTTGCAATATTTCAGATCAACAGCATATTCAGCGTTCAGCGCAACAGATGTTCAGGTGAGCAAATGCAGTGCAACAAAAGGCGGCAATTTAACTTGAAATAAAATCAACAACAAACCCATAAACAGTTATAAATAAACATTTGTTAACATCATAATAAAATTACAGAAATGGAAAGGAATTTAAATTAACGAAAATCAGCAAGTTTGTAATAATCAATTATGGCTCAAAAAGTGAATTATTCTACATTCTACATACAATACTTTATTAACTTTCAATGAAATCATAATAACTTTCAGCAGTTAGAAAAGTTTATCATAATGTTTCTATGCCAATACGCCATAACTAAGCCAAAAGGAATTTACATCATATTACAGACAAAGTCAGATTACTTTACATTCAATATTTTGACTATTAATAATTCCTTGAACTTGACCGACTTTTCAAAATGTCAACTTCACAGTTATTCACAATCTTCATAGTAATCTGTGGAAAGAACAGCGGTTAACAAGCGCGATAAAGTCTCCTCTTCAACATCATCAATAGTTAAATAGTGAGTCATTTTCACAATTATACTAACCAACGTTCTATGTAGGTATCACTACAGACAATATGTTGGCTACAAATTATGTTATGTTATATGCAATATGTTGCTTTATATGCACTGCACTTATTAATTAACGTGGCATGGTTGCGTTATCAATAGCGTAGCGCTTGTTCGCTTGATTAACGTGGCTAGCACGGGCATGAGCAAAGCGTTGAAGGCGCACTGCTTTGCTATGAAATGTACGTTTAATGTTTGGAGCGGGTTGTGGAGAATATTCACAAATACACACATAAGATGAAGCTGATATGAGTCATTGGTTTTCTTGTAATTACTAATCGTTCAATTCATGAAATGAAAAGTGCATCCCAGTAATTTGCTCATAAATGATTTGCGCTGCACATCTTAGAAGAGCTGGATACTGCTTTTTCAGTTTTCCATTTTTAATTCAAAAAATTACAAACGTATTGTAATTGTCTTGTATATCATCAAATAAGCTCATTAAATAATGCAGATTTCGAAAATCTCATTTCTTATGTTATTCTGGTTGGTTTTTTGTACAATAGCCCTTCATCCGTGTTGGACGTTGAATGCCGTGCTTTGCCATGCTTTAGCATTGCGCGTATTAATTAACGTGGCATGGTTGCGTTAGCAATAACGCAGTTAATTCCGTTAATTCGCTTGCGGTGTACGGGCCTAGTCAATGCATTTACTTTACTGCTGCAGTGTTTATAATTGTACTTTCAATGGTAACATGACATTTTCCCTTTTCCCCAACAATTCGAGAATTTCTAATGTTTATATATATATATATATATATGTGGTTTCTTTCTATTTGATTTTCGTTTGATTGCATTCATTCCTCATATCTTTTAAATGGTTACTTTATGTTAATAAAATATTTCCCTGGACATGAGTAGCGCATTATGATAAAAATATTATTTTTATGCGACGTGTTGTATCTAGATTATTTAAATTAATATAATTTTAATGCTTGCGGCAATGTTTCCGTTTGCCTTTTTACGATTCACAGCTGCATTTTAATTTTATCATTTGTTTGTTTGTGCTTTAGGTTTATTTTAGGTATGGAATTCTTTGGAATTCATCTTTTTCGGAATTGTATTTCTTTTGAAATGTGCTTCTTGCATTTGTTCCTCATATTAGATTCTCATACGTTCATCTCCCAGAGCAAAAACGCTGCGTTGCTCTGGATAGTTGAACGTTAATATTCATAACATTGTGAAAATGATTTTTCGTCTTTGATGTAGATTGGAAATTTTTGTGTAATTTAATAAAAATGTTTTTCATACTGCTGCCGTTTTCTAATAAAACGTTTTTAGAAAGTAATTAAAAAATTACTGGCACATTTCGAAACCAAATAAGTGTTTTGCTGATGAATGCCATTCTTGAACTCATAGTTCAGCATTCCTCAACCCTAGAATACAAATGCTAACTGTACTCTCTTAATAAACGCAAAATATGCATGTAGTGTTTTTTCAAAAAACTGCAGCTCAGGCAAAATTGACTTCATCGTTTGAATCAGAACGACATCTACTGAACATTTTCATTTTCGATTTCAATTGTAATTTCAACATTATTCAAGCACCCAGAGGAAATTTCTGACAATTTCATAGGTATTTAAGAATGGAATAATGACAGTCCGAAGTTCAAATGTAAAATATTACGTCATCATCATAGCTTTACCTAATTATATCAGTAATAACTTCATATATATCATTATTTGCTTCCACAAAATGCTACGTCAAAACCATGCACGTTCTTCCTAATGAGCAATTAGTACACTTTATCATAATGTTTCTATACCGTTACGCTAAAACTGAGCAAAAATGAATTCACATCACCCAAGGCAATGTCATATTATTCTATTTCCTTGAAATTCAAATACTTTCGACAATGTCATCTTCACGCTTATTCATAGTCTTCATAGTGAGCAGCGTAAAGAACGTCCCTCAAGAAGTGCAATAAAATTTCCTCTTCAGTATAATCGATGGTTAAAAGGTTAGTGATTTTTACAGTTATACTAACGTTCTATGTAGGTATCACAACAGACAATATGTTGGTTGCAAATTAATACACAAAGAATTCGCCAATCTGAAATTCTCATTATACGCAACTAGCATGCGTGAGTTTCCCCAAATGGAACACCTTGCGTATATTTGTAAAGGAATCATTTAACATTTGATGCCTCACACGATATTTTTTGCATTTCTGCGATCAAATTTCCTCCATTTATGGCCATTTTGATTAATTTGATCGAAGGTGTTTCCAATCGGCATGATCTTGACATAGAACATCCGACAATACTAACTTTATATTAATTTATCTATTTATAATGTACCATTGGAAGAATTTCCAACGATATTTTGCTTTCACTTTGAAAAATACCTGATTGTCCTATTATATGCTTTTCATATCTTTTATTTGTTAAAAACTATCATTTCAGGCATTACTATGCCTTTTCATCATTTCAGGCATTACTATGCCTTTTATATCATCTTTATTGATCAATCAGCTTAGCAATGATATGAAAAGTATGGTTCTTTGAGTATATTCTCGCTTTCCAACACTCCTGGCATACCGCTTATGAAAATGCATTGAAAATGGAATAGTTTGCGTAAGCCTTAATTGGAAATGCAATACAAATAAATTAATTAACAATCCATCACAAGTGAACTTATAGATACAATGAATTAGCTAAGCTGCCAAGAAAATTTAACATTTATAGAAGAGAGGAAGTGAATATTGCGTCAGAATTGCATTCTCCTGTCATAATTTTCGCTAATATCTATTTGAGAAGAGTAGTCAAACAAAGAAATTACGCTTAAAAAAATTTGAAATTTTAAGCATACTGTAATAAAAAACGAAAGTCAGGAACAAATTTTGTTTGAAGGAGATACTTCTGTTCGCTCGATTATTTGAACATTGGCAATAAATCTTTGCAAATTCATTTATCTTGCATATTTATTTAATTGTATATTTCATTTCTTTTCTTTTCAATGGTACTATATTGCATATTTCTTAGTCATGTTGGAAAATCTCAAAAATTTTTTCGAA
>NW_003526944.1:3441292-3444903 GCF_000181795.1 Trichinella spiralis
TTATTCCCAAAGACAGAAAGAAGATGTGGTGAAGTATTTTCATGCAAAACAACATACGTTGTGGTAAACTCGTGAATTTTAGAAAAATATAGGAAAAGTCCTTTCCCCTCCCCTCCCTTTCCCCCAAACGATTTATTTCAAGTTGAGACATGTGGAAAATGTTATTTTTTTTTTATTTAAAGTTTTCAGTGATCTTATCAAGATGAGGTTGATATTCATTTTTGGAATAGAAAAATGGCACTCAGCGTTCAGATTATCAGCGCAATTAGACCAAGTCGAATAACGATGGCACGTTAGCACTATGCAAATTTGCTTTTTTCTTCAAGTTATTCGCATTATTAATAATAATGCGCTTGTTCACTTGACTGACGTGACTAATAGTATTATTAGTAGCGTGTGTAGACGATATTGCTCGTTTTATTGTTGCACTAATTTGGCCACTGAATTCTGCGTTCAATTGCTGAACAGCATTCAACAGCTATTTCAACCTGTTTGTAGGATTTGAAGAACTTTTAATTATGAATGAATTCTTTATTATAATTCAAAATTCAAATTTCTCTCTAAAATGATGAACTGAACATTTACTTGTGTATTTTGAAATTTTAGCTGTTGCCATGAAGGATCACAATAGCACCAGAGAAGGAAGGCGTAAAGTGCACTGACGATATATCACCAGTTCCAAAAAGTTGCTGTCAGAAAGTCACTGAATCTTTGATACGAGTGACCGTGTGCTGTACGTGTTTTGGACGAAGCATTCAGCTTCCAGTAAGTGAGCAGTATGACGAAATTGATCGGCCCGTAGCTGAACTGTCCAGTGGCTCAGAGGGAGTCAGACGAGTGAATTTGTGCTCAAAGCCAACTCCAGTGGAACGAACTCATGGATGAAGAACGTCTGCTGAGAGTCAGCGGGCGTATCGCGAGAGCCAATTTCAGCGGTAAAGCCTGTGTTACTCATTGCGTCATACATCAGTGTGGATTGTGAGGTGCATTGTTGATTTTCATGGGTAACCACGTATGGTATGCATCTACAGTTGGAGGCAAAAAGACGTAAAATGATCACACCAAAGATAATTCAAAATATATATTTTTTTTGAACCACATACAGATGAAAAAAGACCAAAACAAGGCAGTCCATTCTGAAGGAATGATGCAAAATGAATGATGCTTCACAAATAATAAAACAAACCAACAAATTTATGTTTTTTGATTTTAATCGATAATATACCTTATTTTGTAGTATGCAATTAATTTACAATGGAGAAATTCGATAAAAAAGTCGGCGAGTTACGTGTTTTCAAAATTGATGATTTTCCTATTTCCGGAAATATCAGAAATTTGAATTTCTGAAAATTTTCACACATTTCGACATTTCGGCATTTTTGCAATCGACAACTACGCATTCATTTGTAATGAAACTTTGGAGTTTTCTTGCTTTTGAGTTGGGCTAGCCATTTATGAAAAGAAATTTTTATTTTGTTCCGTTTTCAAAAAGGCCACTTATTTAAACGTATTTTAAATGTTATTTATGAATTACTGATTATTCAATGTGCACTGCTTTTCTGAACGTCTAAGCAGAAGCGACAAAAATAACATGTAGATACTCTATTTCTGAACGCATTTCAAATATATCAGTTTTGCGGGGGGGAGGGAATCTTTTTATTATGTGTTTGCTAATTTGCAAAAATCTAATCTTGCAATATTTCAGATCAGCAGCATATTCAGCGTTCAGCGCAACAGATGTTCAGGTGAGCAAGTGCAGTGCAACAAAAGGCGGCAATTTAGCTTGAAATAAAATCAACAACAAACCCATAAACAGTTATAAATAAACATTTGTTAACATCATAATAAAATTACAGAAATGGAAAGGAATTTAAATTAACGAAAATCAACAAGTTTGTAATAATCAATTATGGCTCAAAAAGTGAATTATTCTACATTCTACATGCAATACTTTATTAACTTTCAATGAAATCATAATAACTTTCAGCAGTTAGAAAAGTTTATCATAATGTTTCTATGCCAATACGCCATAACTAAGCCAAAAGGAATTTACATCATATTACAGACAAAGTCAGATTACTTTACATTGAATATTTTGACTATTAATAATTCCTTGAACTTGACCGACTTTTCAAAATGTCAACTTCACAGTTATTCACAATCTTCATAGTAATCTGTGGAAAGAACAGCGGTTAACAAGCGCGATAAAGTCTCCTCTTCAACATCATCAATAGTTAAATAGTGAGTCATTTTCACAATTATACTAACCAACGTTCTATGTAGGTATCACTACAGACAATATGTTGGCTACAAATTATGTTATGTTATATGCAATATGTTGCTTTATATGCACTGCACTTATTAATTAACGTGGCATGGTTGCGTTAGCAATAGCGTAGCGTTTGTTCGCTTGATTAACGTGGCTAGCACGGGCATGAGCAAAGCGTTGAAGGCGCACTGCTTTGCTATGAAATGTACGTTTAATGTTTGGAGCGGGTTGTGGAGAATATTCACAAATACACACATAAGATGAAGCTGATATGAGTCATTGGTTTTCTTGTAATTACTAATCGTTCAATTCATGAAATGAAAAGTGCATCCCAGTAATTTGCTCATAAATGATTTGCGCTGCACATCTTAGAAGAGCTGGATACTGCTTTTTCAGTTTTCCATTTTTTAATTCAAAAAATTACAAACGTATTGTAATTGTCTTGTATATCATCAAATAAGCTCATTAAATAATGCAGATTTCGAAAATCTCATTTCTTATGTTATTCTGGTTGGTTTTTTGTACAATAGCCCTTCATCCGTGTTGGACGTTGAATGCCGTGCTTTGCCATGCTTTAGCATTGCGCGTATTAATTAACGTGGCATGGTTGCGTTAACAATAACGCAGTTAATTCCGTTAATTCGCTTGCGGTGTACGGGCCTAGTCAATGCATTTACTTTACTGCTGCAGTGTTTATAATTGTACTTTCAATGGTAACATGACATTTTCCCTTTTCCCCAACAATTCGAGAATTTCTAATGTTTATATATATATATGTATATGTGGTTTCTTTCTATTTGATTTTCGTTTGATTGCATTCATTCCTCATATCTTTTAAATGGTTACTTTGTGTTAATAAAATATTTCCCTGGACATGAGTAGCGCATTATGATAAAAATATTATTTTTATGCGACGTGTTGTATCTAGATTATTTAAATTAATATAATTTTAATGCTTGCGGCAATGTTTCCGTTTGCCTTTTTACGATTCACAGCTGCATTTTAATTTTATCATTTGTTTGTTTGTGCTTTAGGTTTATTTTAGGTATGGAATTCTTTGGAATTCATCTTTTTCGGAATTGTATTTCTTTTGAAATGCACTTCTTGCATTTGTTCCTCATATTAGATTCTCATACGTTCATCTCCCAGAGCAAAAACGCTGCGTTGCTCTGGATAGTTGAACGTTAATATTCATAACATTGTGAAAATGATTTCTCACCCTTGAGGGAGATTGCAAATTGTTGTGTAAAAAATGTTTACATCTGTCATGCCGTTTTCCTATTTAAACGTCTTGAGAAAGTAATTAAAAAATCTACTGGGCACCATTTCGAAACCAAATAAG
>NW_003526944.1:3446053-3448824 GCF_000181795.1 Trichinella spiralis
AGCAATGATATGAAAAGAGGTCTTTTTATATCACGCTTCCAACACTCCTGGCATACCGCTTATGAAAATGCATTGAAAATGGAAAAAAGTCCAGGCGCCCCCATTGTTTATGCAATACAAATAAAGTGAGTAACAATCCATCACAAGTGAACTTATAGATACAATGAATTAGCTAACCCTGCCAAGAAAAATTTAACATTTATAGAAGAGAGGAAGTGAATATTGCGTCAGAAATTGCATTCTCCTGTCATAATTTTCGCTAATATCTATTTGAGAAGAGTAGTCCAAACAAAGAAATTACGCTTAAAAAAATTTTGATTTTTTTAAGCATACTGTAATAAAAAACGATATTTTTTGGGGGGGGGTTTTGATTTGACTTTTGATACTTTTCGCCCCCCCTCCCATTATTTGAACATTGGCAATAAAATACAAGTGGAAAAATTCATTTATCTTGCATAATTTATTTAATTGTATATTTTCATTTTCTTTTTCTTTTTCAAATGGTACTAAATATTTGCATATTTTCTTTAGTTCATTTGTTTTTGTGAAAAAATCTCCAAAAAAATTTTTTTTTCGAAAACTTCTTCTTTCTTCTTTAATAGAAATTATTTCGAAAATGATGAAGAATAGTGCTATGCAGCATCAGCATGAAACTGTCGCGTAGTTTTCGAATAAATGGCTATTTAATTAGCGCACTGCGCCTATCTTAATACATAGGGAAGCTGCCAATCTCTAACTACCCTCAAAACATAACTAGGATGTGTGATTTTCATCGAACGTAACATTTTCCTCTTTTGAGTTTGGAATGCAATCAAACTACGCTGCTTTTTGCAATATATAACTTGTTTCAGCAATCCATTTTTTCTTCATTTTTATTCTGTTTTGATAAATTTGTTGGATGTTGTTTCAGAACAAGCAGAAATGGAAATAATTTGCTCAACATACTCATTTCCTATTTACATATCTTTTCATTATGCTTGATATAAATGAATTTTCAACATTATCTTCCTTTAACATGGATTAATGCCTGAATGTCATAACGTATTCCTTGCATGTCTCTCTTTGTTCAAAAACTAATCATTTCATTCAATACCATGTAGTACATGATATTTATTATTCAATTAGCGTTTTATTCATACCAAACATGTCCCTCTTTGAATTGTATTTCGCTTTTTAACTGTACCTATGTGCCTCATGTGACAATGTGGTTTTAATGTGGTAGCTTGCTATGGCACGTGTGTAAAATTGAAATAATAATAATTAAATTAAATAGTTAACACAACTAAATGTCCGCATCCATGGTATTTTTCTCAACCGCTTGATATTCACTTTAAAGTTCTGTAAAAATAATGAAACGTTGATAGGAGTGTGCACGAATTTGTTATTGCATTTGTTATTATTGATAGCAGTAGCCCCTGGAATAAATGCTCATAAATTTTGAATAATATGTGATCAATGATTTTTTGAGAAATTTATAAAACAACTGATTTCAAAATTTGACATTTATGAAAGGAATAAATGCAATATTGCAACAAATTTGCATTTCCATCTCTTTCTTTACTTATTATATTTATTTGTATATATTTATATTTAATATATAATATATTTTATAGTATATTTGTATTTATTGCGTTTATTTATTTAGAAATTATCACTTCAGAAGCGCCATTAATCGAAGAAATTACGTTTGAAAATTTTGAAGATTTAAGATGCTGTACATGATAAAGAAAAGTCAGGAAGAAATTTTGATTGATATGATTTTTTCGCTGAAATTTTTAAATGCATTGTAATAAATTTTTTACAAAATGACTTTCCTTGCATTTTTATTTATTGTCTATATATTATAATTCTTTTGTTTTCTTTTCCACCAATGTTCCATTTTATTTCAAATTTTAAGTCAATATCTCACCAAATACTACACAAGCAATTTTGAGGCAAAATTTGTTGTTGTTTTCTAAATTTTTCCAATTAATTGATATGATTTTGAGAGTAAATCGTTTTATGGATCTATTAGTAAATGCCTTGGACTATTTTTGCCTCTGCTGTTTTTTGGCGAACGGTTGAAGCCTTTTTTTCTTAATTTATACTTTTGTTGTTGAGTTGTTTTTCACATCGTTGAATGATACTGTTATTCAGGGTTTCATGAGAAAATGCCCATTGTTTTTGCAATAAATATGTAGTAAATGTGAGGCATTGTCTATCTTAATCTATACTATTCTGCTGCTTTCTTGAAACAGAATCAGTATGCGTGATTTTTAGTATATGCAACATCATGGCATTTGAGTAAATTGTGTATTCAAAATGAGCAGCGCAGTGCAATATTTTACATGTTTGATCAATCTAATTTTCCTTCTTTAACATTCATGAAGAATACACTTAAAAATAAATTTATCTATATTGTATTATATTACATAAAGGACTAATACATACGAAGTAACTTTCATTATTAAAACCTTTAATGCCCAAGGTATCAATTTTGATACATAATGTTTTATGCAGCATAGCTATTCACTAAAACGTGCTTGTTAGCCATTCTTGTGTTTACGAGCTCTTGACACTGGTCTTAACAATATTTTATTGCCAATTTTCTTCTCATCTTTGTAGAGTTTTTATAATGCACCCTACTGTACATGTAGATGAGATGAAAAAACATGAATTTGCATTTTGATGCATAAATTGAGAACTGAGCAGAAATTAAAAATAATAATTTTTTAATACTAAACCTTGATGTGAAGATGGTGCTAAAATTGACAGCAGTTTGCAAAGTTTTT
>NW_003526944.1:3449978-3452835 GCF_000181795.1 Trichinella spiralis
CGCTTTTCTTCAAGATATCTATATCCGCTAATATATGATGTAATTAAATAGACGTAGTATAAAGAATGACATTCGATTTTTTACAACATACAACAATTACATTTGTATTATAACAAATGAACCCAGTAATGCTAATGTACTAATGGAAATGATGAAATGAATTTCCATACTATTTGCCACTGTTCATCAGCTTACATGCCTTTAGGCAAAAGAACTCTGATTATAACAGACAAATTAATAAAACTACACTATAATTTATGCTATTACGCTCTCACGCAGCAAAAATAGGTTGCATATCCAAAGGCAACTTTACTTACTATCATACTATATGGCAGAATGCCGCCTTTGTGGTCACTTATTTAGTTTGACTTCATAATAGAAGGCTCGTAAATTTAATCACACTCTTGTATATCGTCTATAATTAAAATGTAAGTATTATTCGATAAGGTGCAGATATTCTATGCATGATTTGCCTAATATGACAAATAAATTTGGTTTTTCCGGTTTATTACTTACATTGAAATATTCCAATTTCCATGTTACTTTTGTTTTTTATAGTAACTGCAGACAAACAAGTATCATATTAATATAGCAATTACTTGATCCTTGAAACTACAACCCTTCAGCATTTTCTACATGCTTGAATTCAATTGCATATTATAAACAAGTAAGTGATACAATAAATATATGGTTATGTATTGCGGATTTGCATGTTTATCATCAGATAAACAAATATGCAGTATCCATGTTGTAAAAGATAACTGAAGACGAATAACAGTGCTTGATAATAATATTAAAATTCATAGGATTTGTTTTTAAATTTCTAATTCCTAATTACTTTTCCAGAGTGGGAATTGTTGGAAATGCATACATAGATCTGACAAAGGAAGAAAGACAATATGTAAGTAGAAGACATTCATTGTTCTATCTATATTTTAGTCATTTTGAAATTTTGAAAACTTTTACTAATACATGACATTCATGGTGAAAAATTAAAAGTGACTACTCCACTGCAAATAAATAATGGCATATATACAGCAACGCTGATATGGGAGGTGGGTGACTTGGATGTCTTCATTGTGAAAATTTAATGGAACTCAAACTCATGTGAAAAGCCTCTTTTATTGTCAGTGTATCACAGAAGCACTAATCAGAAATAATAGACAATCCGGCGTTCACTAACAACCTAACTGTATCCAGATTTCTACGGCGATGACACCTCAAGATATAGATGTCATTGAAACGAAGAAGTTGTATTCACGTATTCATTCTCACAGAAAAATGCACCGGTTACTTACAACACTATGGCCAAGTAACAAATGCGTTCGCAATCATGCAGTGTTTGGTTGCCGGTTTAATTTTGTCATTGGTCTCAGAAGTTGAAGATACAAAAAAGGCTTACAAAATGACACTGTTTGAGTTTGACCATTACTAAATCTTCTGATGTTGAAGCCATTCACAACTGTTTTAAAATGATTCGAGAGGTCGGTTTGTTTTTCTAGTGAACCTTCAAAAGATCTAAAGCGCTTTTAAAGCTTTCAACGAGAAACTGATTGCGTATGCTACGCTTAAGAACCAAAAATACGGCCACCTTGACACGCTGCATCAAACGAGATGCATATCGTGCAATATAATTCAGTTTTGACGTTTTTCATTCTTTACCGCCAATTTTTAGAGACTTTGTAGCATATTATTGAGTGGAAAGATAGCAGCACTGCCTTTAAAGCAGAGCAATTACCAGTTTCATTATGTCGAGGCATTTTTGTTATTTTGTTGGCGATTCTTAACAAAGTGCATTCTTTAACCTTGCTGCTTTGAAAACCTATCCGGAACTCTCGTGTTGATGCATTGCAACGTTGTGAAAAAATGAATTCTGCAAGAATAGTGGTCTAAATTAGAGGAGTGTTTTTGCGAGATTTGGGAAGCAGCTGAAAAGCTGTACGGGGATTTATATCCGCCCCTCCCTATAATTTAAACGCCTCTGTATGTATATTTTACAAATATGAAGGAATATAAATATTTCTTTTTACAAAATTTTCAATACACACCTTCGTTTTGATTCCTAATCCATAATTAATTTTCTGCTGGTAAAGTGTTGTTCAGCCACAATAGATTCCACAAGAAAAGATATTTTATCTTGCGTCATACTCAACATCAGTAAGTACTGCTTATCATACCATTTCAGAGCACATTGAAATGTTTATAAGACTGCCAGGTACGTAAGAATAAGGAAATCAGAGAAAACAGCTAAGAGCAACAATTGTGCAGCTATATTATAAACAATCGACTGCCTGAAGTTATGGGGGAAGACATAATAGTGATGGTGGGTTGGGGACGGATTTGGAAGTAGGGAGCTGAAATGGAGTGTGGAGAAGAGGATTTTAGTCAGATTGCAGTTTATAAAGGGATCAGACAGGCAAGCTGGATAAAAAAACACGTCATAGTGACAGTCGACGGCACGTGAGACAGTAATCTGCACATGATGCAGTAGGCAGAGTTTGTTGGGAAAATAGATGCAAAATAGGGAAGCTGTGGAAAGAAAGTGTAGTCGTGGCGGCTTCTGTAAAATTGTATTTGCTAATCATGTAACCTATTTTTTGTTGGGTTAACGCGGGAATATGAAGCATGGCAGAAAATCATCAGACGCCTCGTTGTGTGCAAATAAGCACAAACGGCAAAAAGCACAAGCGACATAAAAGTATATCAAGAATTCAGGCATGAATCACAAAGCAATTAATTAAAAGTACATGCAAATCTGCAGGTATTAACCTAACTGATGAAAGTTAACTTGACTGCACTACATCTTCAACCTTGTCAGTGAAACAGAATACAAGTGTCATTTCAAATAAACGACGTA
>NW_003526944.1:3454705-3455750 GCF_000181795.1 Trichinella spiralis
CAGCAAATGTGATCTCAAGCAAGGGTTTTTTTCAGCCCGACCGCCCCCGCGCCGCCCCCCGCCATCCTGATACGTTAACGGGGACATCCCTCGGCGGAGCCTCCTAGTCCCGTGCATGGCCAGAGACCGCTATCAAAGAGATGACCCTGTCCCATTTGTGTGGAAATGGACGTTGTTTGAAATCGTGTGCAATGGGATCTCAACACTTATGGGAATTGGTAAGACGTATCTGTCTTAGAGGCAGCTTATGCAAATTCGCAATCGACGTAGTGCTGAGACTCTGCTTCAGTGCCAATCTAGTGGTGATCGTTACTCCCCCAAGAGGAACGGTAAGCGTCGCTATGCGTTTGTGTTATTGTTACGCCGGCTCTGACACTTGGCCAATGATTGACATCAGATTTGCCGTCACACCTTTAATTAGTTTATTTGGCGTTGCACCTTTCATCAGTTTAGGCATAATACATTTGAAATTAATCTCCATCGAGAGTTTCCCATTATAATCATGCTAAATAGTTAAGATCTATTAAAAACTTTTACATTAATTTTTTCATTTAGGAACTTAAATGATATATAAAATATAATGTTCATTCATCTAATAATTAAGCAAATTCAGTTTTTGTTTACATTACACTGTTTTAAAGTAGAAAAGTTTATCAGTTTTTCATTTACATTTCATCCTATAAAAGGTTTTAATTATTCATTAATTTTATAGTGATAATAATATATTTTTAGTGTAAAGCAGTTTTTTACATTAAATAATGTAATGTCAAAGTAGATTTCTACTTTAAAACAGTGTAATGTAAACAGTTAAAAGGGATGTAATATGGTAAACATTAAATAAGCATAATTTTATTTATTAATTATTTGTGAATTAGCTATTGTTTGAATATAAATTTTTTACTTATAGATTGTTAATCGGGGTCTCCTTTAATTAGGCAGTGGCAAAAGTAAACTTGGAATAAATTAAATAAACTATTAGCTTAGACAAGGTGCAACGAGTATAATCTTTTGATAAATAGGAAGTAATCTTTTATAAATAGAATGT
>NW_003526944.1:3455760-3462158 GCF_000181795.1 Trichinella spiralis
GCACACTGGTTTCCTGCGCTCAAAAGCAAATTTAACCACACAAAAACTGTAATTTGCCTAATCTCTCTGATGATGTAAAATTTATAAAATAACAACACAAAGTGATAATAATCTCTCTGCATGAAATGTGATATTTCTCCCATCTGCATATTAGTGAATACTGTGTGCTTAGTATTATTTGATTTGTTTACCCTATTCTTCTGTTAAATTTACACTTATTCGCAAAATAACAAGTAAAAATATAAATTTTTCAAACAAATATATTAACTGTACAAAACTGAGAATTCTTTTTAATGTATTTCAATTTCGATGCATATAAAAATTTAAAATGATCAAAATGATCACTTAAATATACATCCATTCAAGGAAAAATATCAGGAAAATAAGTTTTTATATTAAATTTTTACCTGATACGGTTTTTTCACTTGTAGTTTAGTTACGCATCGCCACCGCAAATCGCACATCATCGAAATGAAACAATAACTGTGGATACAACGTTTGCCTTTCTCTGATTGGTCTATTATTCCTCAACCTTCTTATCGGTGATTTGGCAATTCACATACTGTATATTAACACATTTTCAGTTATTAATTATGTTTCTATGATCTAATTTTTGAAATATAATTTAACTTAATTGTATAGCCATTTTTTTCTTTTTCATATTTCATTTGCTTTCTTTCCTATCTATGGGTTCGATTCTATGTTCTATAAAATAACAATTCCGGTGCAATTGTGTTATAAATGCTAAAAAAACTTTATGTGCAGTATGAAAAAATATAAAATTGCACTCCAGTATTAGCGTATGTAATTTTTGTTATTTTTTAAAAGGAGTTTTTTTATGTATTTCTTCATACGCATGGATTTATGTACACTTTGGTAGAGTGCGCATACCAGCACATCAACCACCAGTGGAATACGAACATGCGGACGTTTCCACTGCCAATTGTAGGAAAATAATTTCTATATTTATAATAACTCCAAATTATGATTATTATGGTCATTTGTTTTTAATTAGTTTGTTTAAGTACAACGTATTAAAAAAGGAAACATTTTGCAAAAACTTAATTTTACAGTCATAATTTAAATTTACGTGCAGTATAAAAAATAAAAAAATTACATTCCATTATTAACATATGTAATTTTTGCGATTCTCTGAATGAAGTTTTTTTGAAAGTTAAAAATTGTAGTGTGCTAAGATTGTATCCAAGGCTGATTCAACCTTGATATGTTCCAAATTCATGAAGCGAAACGTGCTTTTTTATACTCAAATCGTGTTGTACAAATCGATTGACCAATTTTAATTAAAATCTTGATGCTTGTCCATCATTCCCTCAAAATAATATTCAATTCTGCTCTAGCTGTACACCATTAGCTTACAATTATTTGAAATCAAGCTCACAAAACAAAGAGCAATATTGAATTTGTTGCGAATTTTCATGTTGTTCATTGATATTGGTACAGACAGAAAATAAAATTATGCACGCGGCATGTGAATTCCCAAAATTTTATTTCATGTCTGATATTTAATTTTTCGTTCTTTATGAAAATAATTTTTCGTTTAAGTAAAATTCCACTCTTTTGCGTAGTGTTTTGCATAAAAATACTGTAATTGCATTGAACAATTAGACGATGTTGATTTAAAAAAACAGTTTACAATGACTCTCAAATCAGGCCAGCGTTGAGTAATTTAAAATTAAAAATGACCCAGATAAGTGAAACTCATGAACACAAAAAATTGCGCGCCACTACTTCAAGCTTTGTGACAGTGCGCAAGTATGAAAATGCTCTGGTCAAGGCTTAACGAAGAATTTGCTGGTTTATGCTTGTTTGAAAATTTGAAACTTTGGATTTTTAAAATTCATTTTTGAATTCATTCCATTGTAAAATTTATTGCATTTCTTTCTTTTAGTTTGCATTCTGTTGATGAAAGGAACAATTCATGTTGAAACCTGATATTTAATATACTGTAGTAACGGATAGATGCATACATAGTCCGTGTGTGTGTGTTTGCATATATACCTTGTGTTTTAATAAACTTTGTTCCGTCACTTTGTTTGTTGTGCTTCTTTGACTCCTTTCTCTAGCAACTGTGTTTGTGTCATTTGATCTTACATCTGTTGTCTCGATTTACGTGATAATACAGATCAAACTCAGCAAACCTCAACAGGTTATGGGCCCAGACCACGTAGCATCTGCGCTGAAGATCTGAATGGTAAATCGTTGAGATAACTGTATGATGGATTTCAAGTTACAAGTTGACAAACTTGAAAGTGCAAGTAACTGGAGTCGCTGGAAAAGGCAAATTCAGCTTGTGTTGCGTCATCATGCTGTTCTTGAAGTCGCTACTGGTAAGAAGGTAGCCCCGATGGCGCCACCTGCTGGCAGTAATGCTGAGAATTTGAAAAAGCATGAAGAGGCACTGAAGGCTTTTGAAAAGGAAGATACTCTTGCCCAGCTTATTCTTGTCAGTTCAATGAATGATGCCAATGTTGAGCTGACGGCCACATCTAAATCTTCAGCGGAAATTTGGCAGAAGCTGACCGCTGTGTATGAACAAAGCAGTGGTCAACGTGTGGATAGATTGATGGAAGAGTTCTTCAAGTGTGCAAAAGCTGAAACGGAAGACATGGCAAGGTATGTCGCCAGACTACAGAAGCTTTTCTCAGATTTGAATGATGAACTGGAAAGACTGACTGGCACTCAATTACCTGATCTGCTGTTAATGAGCAGAATTATGTCAACGCTGCCTCAAGACTACTTTGAGTTTAAAACCGTTTGGGAAAGCGTGCCTGTTGGCGAACGCTCTGTTAATTTGTTGATAGAGCGCCTACGGCTAATCGAGATGCGACTCCCTGAAAAGACGACCGACTCATCAGTTGCGTTGACGGTGAAAACAAATACCAAAGAAAGTGTCAAAAAGGACAGAAGAAAGTGTTTCAAATGTCATCGTATTGGACACCTCGCCAAAAATTGTACGATGAAGACAGTGAGGAATGCGGGGCAGTCACAGCAGTCGTTTGGTGGCGAGAGTTTCTTCTGTTACCACGCTGAGGACAACAGAAACACCTGTAGAATGTGGCTAGCCGACTCTGGTGCCTCACAGCATATGACACGTAACAAGGAATACTTGTCGGACTTTGTGACATTTCCAAAGCCTGTGAATGTGAAAGTCGGAAACGGCGATGCCATACCTGCCTATGGCCACGGAACTGTAAACTTTAAGGTGTTCATTAAAGGAAAATGGATACTGAACAGGATGGAAGATGTCTGGTATGTGCCCAAGCTAGGATTGAACTTGTTCTCTATTGGAAAAGCCACGGAAAAAGGTTTCAACTTCACTGCAAACGCGGCTGGATGTACCTTTCGCAAAAATGGCTGCGTGAAGCTGTCTGGTGTGCGTAACCTGAATGGGGTTTATGAGCTGCATATGCGAGTCTGCATTCCGGAGAAGCCTGCATACGTACATATGAGTACCGCGAATGCTTCGCTGCAATTGTGGCATGAGAGGCTATGCCATCAAAATAAACGACACGTGCAGCAAGTGCTGAACAACCATGGCATCAAAGTGCATGCCCAAGAGCAGTTCTGCACTGGTTGTGTTTTGGGGAAGCATCATCGTGAAAGCTTTCAGTCACGGAAGTACAGGCCAAGGGCTCCAGGCAAATTGATACACGTTGACCTGTGCGGACCCATGCATGTGACTTCTTTGGGTGGGTCAAAGTACTTCCTCGTTTTCAAAGATGATTTCTCACGTTACCGTCGAGTTTTCTTTTTGAAGAGAAAAGATGATGTGGCTCAGTGCCTTGAAACCTTCCTTAATGAGTCACGCACAGCTGGAAACACAGTGGAGTGCATTTTGAGCGATGGTGGACTTGAGTTCAACAACGCTCATGTAAAGGATATTCTGCAGCGTCGAGGGGTTGCTATGCGTACCGCTATGCCTTATACGCCGGAACAGAATGGAGTGGCAGAGCGTGAGAACAGGATACTGGTTGAAACCGGTAGATCCATGCTCCATTCAAAAGATCTTCCACTTTATCTGTGGGCTGAAGCAGTGAACACAGCTTGTTATGTACTGAACCGAACTGGTCCCACGACCGTGAAAGGGAAATCTCCAATAGAACTGTGGTTCAAACGAGATCCCGTGTCCATTGATCATTTCCACGTTTTTGGAACTGAATGTTTTGTACACGTTCCCAAGCAACGTCGGCGGAAATGGGAAAAGAAATCAGTTGCTGGACGGTTTATGGGATACTGTGATGAGAAGGATGGTTATAGAATCTGGTTGCCAGACATCAATCAGATTGTTACCAGTCGGGATATCTTGTTTAAGCCAGAAGAGATCCGTTTGTCATCAAAGATGTCCGTTAAAGCAGATTCGTCTGAGAAGAATGAAGAGGAAGATGATCCTGATGCAGAAGAACTGAGACTGGAATTGAATTCTCAGTGGACATCAAAAGAAGCGGAATGTGAAGTCGAGACGAAAATGGAGCAAGAGGAAGACGCACTTAGCAGCAAACGGGTCAGAAAGATGCCGAATTATCTTTCTGACTACGTGCTAACAGTTCAGACACCACCTCCATCATCATTTCATGAGGCAATGCAATCTGTTGATGCTGCAGATTGGCGAAAGGCCATGGAAGAAGAACTGCATTCCCTCGAGGAGAACTCAGTGTGGACATTAGTAGATCCCCCGTCTGGAAAGAAAGTCTTGGACAGTCGATGGGTTTTGCGCATCAAAACAAAAGCTGATGGAAGTGTAGCCAGATATAAAGCACGTCTGGTTGCTAAAGGTTACATGCAAAGGCCCGGCATTGACTATGATGAGACCTTCAGCCCGGTGGCTCGTTTTGATACTGTACGTGCACTCCTAAGCATCGCCGCAGTGGAAAGGTTGAAGCTTCAACAGTTTGATGTAAAGACTGCATTTCTGTATGGTGCGCTGAAGGAAGAAGTGTACGTGAAGCAACCGGAAGGATTCGAAAATGGTACGAATCAAGTTTACAAACTGAACCGTAGTTTGTATGGCTTAAAGCAAGCTCCTCGCTGTTGGAACCTGAGATTGGTGGAGTTCCTGAGAAAACAAGGTCTGAAACAGAGCACAGCAGACCCCTGTCTGTTTGCTCGCATGAAAGAAAGATCAAAACTGCTTGTGGCGATTTATGTTGATGATGGAATAGTGGCTGGTTCTGACACCGACGAGATGGAACAATTCCTTGCAGTGATGAAAAAGGAGTTCCAAATAAAGCAAGGACCCCTGGACACCTTTCTTGGTATGGGAATCAAAGTGCTTAGCGATGGGTCAATTTTTGCTGGTCAACAAGCGTATATTCGTCATATATTGAAACGCTTCCGTCTAGACGAAGCAAATGCCGTCTCGACACCGGCTGAAATTAATGTTTCAATGGAAGAAAGGGAAGAACATCTAAGTTCAGATATTCCATATCGTGAAGCTGTGGGAGCTCTCATGTTCTTGATGACAGCAACGAGACCTGACATTGCCTACGCTGTTAGTACTGTATCACAAGTGATGGACAAGCCGACCATCAAAGCTTGGCAGGCAGTCAAAAGAATTTTCAGATACCTTCGCGGAACCGCTGATTATGGTCTGTTGTACCAGGCAAAAGGAGAAGGATTTCTGAAAGGCTACTCAGATGCAGATTACGCAGGTGACGTCACGACTCGACGTTCACGTACTGGCGTTGTCTGCATGTGTGCAGGAGGAGCCGTGTTGTGGCATAGTCAAAAGCAGAGAAGCGTTGCATTGTCAACAACGGAGGCAGAATATGTCGCTGCTAGTGAAGCCGCTAAAGACATGATGTGGCTGATGACACTATTTGCTGAAGTCACAGAAGTGAAACAAAAGCCGATACTGTTTGTGGACAACATGGGAGCCGTCAAGCTCTCCAAGAATCCAGAGTTCCACAAACGTTCGAAGCACATTGATGTGCGATTTCACTTCGTTCGTGAAAAATATAATGAGGGCAAAATCGACATCCAGCACATCGATAGTGAAAACCAGAAGGCCGACATATTGACGAAAGCTCTGCCAAAGACTCGTTTTCAAAATTTGCGTCAGCAATTAGGAATTGTTTCTGAGCACATGAATTGTTAGAGGAAGTGTTGATGAAAGGAACAATTCATGTTGAAACCTGATATTTAATATACTGTAGTAACGGATAGATGCATACATAGTCCGTGTGTGTGTGTTTGCATATATACCTTGTGTTTTAATAAACTTTGTTCCGTCACTTTGTTTGTTGTGCTTCTTTGACTCCTTTCTCTAGCAACTGTGTTTGTGTCATTTTGATCTTACATCTGTTGTCTCGATTTTACGTGAATAATACAGATCAAACTCAGCAAACCCTCAACACATTTCCCAATGTGGAATTTGGAAC
>NW_003526944.1:3462168-3472688 GCF_000181795.1 Trichinella spiralis
TTTGACGTTCTCCTCTAATTCATTTACAGTTATAACATTTCCTTATTGATAAGCATTATTTAAATTTGCATACAGTTTATACTGTATTGTACATACAACAAAAACAGTTTGTTTTAATATACAATTTCAAGTTCTGTTTTTTCCTCCATTTTCATTCTTTACTGTAAATGTTCACAGAAATAATGGTTGAATTCAATTTGATACCGTGCTTTGCTATGCCTTCGTGTTGAATAGGGCATGATTTGAAACTACACACACTAATTAATTAACGTGGCATGGAAGCGTTATCAATAGCGGAGCTCATGTTCATTGGATTAACGTGGGGAGCACGGGCCTAGGTAAAGAGTTGAAAGCGCGCTGCGGTGCTATGACATGTATGCTTAATTTTTCTAGCGGATTGTGTTGAATGCTTGAAATTTTTATGAACCGCAGAATTTTTGTAATAACTTTCCCTTCAATGAATAAAACGAAATGAGAAAATCAATAATGAGCCCATAAATAATTTGTACAACATCAGTAAGAACAGCAAAGTACCATTCTTTGGTTTTCCTTTACGTTTTCTAAGTCGGAAGTTCGTAGTTAACCGTAAATGACTTGTATATTATGAAATAAGTTCATCAAATAGTGCTGGCGTTCAAACTTTCCTTTATTTGATGATAATCTGTTTGGCTTTTTCTATAATAGCGTTACAGTCGTCTGGGTCGTTGAATGCCGTGCTTTGCTATGCTTCAGCGTTGCGCGGGGGTTTATATGCATTGCACGTATTAATTAACGTGGCATGGTTACGTTATCAATAGCGTAGCGCTTGTTCGCTTGATTAACGTGGCTAGCTAATGCCTGGGCAAAGCGTTGAAAGATCACTGCTGAGTTATGAATTGTACGTTTAATGTTTGGAGCGGGTTGTGGTGAATATTCACAAAACACACATAAGATGAAGCTGGTATGAGGCATTGGTTTTCTTGTAATTACTAATCGTTGATTTCATGAAATGAAAAGTACATCCCAGTAATTTGCTCATAAATGATTTGCGCTGCACATCTTAGAAGAGCTGGATACTGCTTTTTCAGTTTTCCATTTTTTAATTCAAAAAATTACAAACGTATTGTAATTGTCTTGTATATCATCAAATAAGCTCATTAAATAATGCAGATTTCGAAAATCTCATTTCTTATGTTATTCTGGTTGGTTTTTTGTACAATAGCCCTTCATCCGTGTTGGACGTTGAATGCCGTGCTTTGCCATGCTTTAGCATTGCGCGTATTAATTAACGTGGCATGGTTGCGTTAGCAATAACGCAGTTAATTCCGTTAATTCGCTTGCGGTGTACGGGCCTAGTCAATGCATTTACTTTACTGCTGCAGTGTTTATAATTGTACTTTCAATGGTAACATGACATTTTCCCTTTTCCTCAACAATTCGAGAATTTCTAATGTTTATATATATATATGTATATGTGGTTTCTTTCTATTTGATTTTCGTTTGATTGCATTCATTCCTCATATCTTTTAAATGGTTACTTTGTGTTAATAAAATATTTCCCTGGACATGAGTAGCGCATTATGATAAAAATATTATTTTTATGCGACGTGTTGTATCTAGATTATTTAAATTAATATAATTTTAATGCTTGCGGCAATGTTTCCGTTTGCCTTTTTACGATTCACAGCTGCATTTTAATTTTATCATTTGTTTGTTTGTGCTTTAGGTTTATTTTAGGTATGGAATTCTTTGGAATTCATCTTTTTCGGAATTGTATTTCTTTTGAAATGCACTTCTTGCATTTGTTCCTCATATTAGATTCTCATACGTTCATCTCCCAGAGCAAAAACGCTGCGTTGCTCTGGATAGTTGAACGTTAATATTCATAACATTGTGAAAATGATTTTTCGTCTTTGATGTAGATTGGAAATTTTTGTGTAATTTAATAAAAATGTTTTTCATACTGCTGCCGTTTTCTAATAAAACGTTTTTAGAAAGTAATTAAAAAATTACTGGCACATTTCGAAACCAAATAAGTGTTTTGCTGATGAATGCCATTCTTGAACTCATAGTTCAGCATTCCTCAACTCTAGAATACAAATGCTAACTGTACTCTCTTAATAAACGCAAAATATGCATGTAGTGTTTTTTCAAAAAACTGCAGCTCAGGCAAAATTGACTTCATCGTTTGAATCAGAACGACATCTACTGAACATTTTCATTTTCGATTTCAATTGTAATTTTAACATTATTCAAGCACCCAGAGGAAATTTCTGACAATTTCATAGGTATTTAAGAATGGAATAATGACAATCCGAAGTTCAAATGTAAAATATTACGTCATCATCATAGCTTTACCTAATTATATCAGTAATAACTTCATATATATCATTATTTGCTTCCACAAAATGCTACGTCAAAACCATGCACGTTCTTCCTAATGAGCAATTAGTACACTTTATAATAATGTTTCTATACCGTTACGCTAAAACTGAGCAAAAATGAATTCACATCACCCAAGGCAATGTCATATTATTCTATTTCCTTGAAATTCAAATACTTTCGACAATGTCATCTTCACGCTTATTCATAGTCTTCATAGTAAACAGCGTAAAGAACGTCCCTCAAGAAGTGCAATAAAATCTCCTCTTCAGTATAATCGATGGTTAAAAGGTTAGTGATTTTTACAGTTATACTAACGTTCTATGTAGGTATCACAACAGACAATATGTTGGTTGCAAATTAATACACAAAGAATTCGCCAATCTGAAATTCTCATTATACGCAACTAGCATGCGTGAGTTTCCCCAAATGGAACACCTTGCGTATATTCGTAAAGGAATCATTTAACATTTGATGCCTCAAACGATATTTTTTGCATTTCTGCGATCAAATTTCCTCCATTTATGGCCATTTTGATTAATTTGATCGAAGGTGTTTCCAATCGGCATGATCTTGACATAGAACATCCGACAATACTAACTTTATATTAATTTATCTATTTATAATGTACCATTGGAAGAATTTCCAACGATATTTTGCTTTCACTTTGAAAAATACCTGATTGTCCTATTATATGCTTTTCATATCTTTTATTTGTTAAAAACTATCATTTCAGGCATTACTATGCCTTTTCATCATTTCAGGCATTACTATGCCTTTTATATCATCTTTATTGATCAATCAGCTTAGCAATGATATGAAAAGTATGGTTCTTTGAGTATATTTTCGCTTTCCAACACTCCTGGCATACCGCTTATGAAAATGCATTGAAAATGGAATAGTTTGCGTAAGCCTTAATTGGAAATGCAATACAAATAAATTAATTAACAATCCATCACAAGTGAACTTATAGATACAATGAATTAGCTAAGCTGCCAAGAAAATTTAACATTTATAGAAGAGAGGAAGTGAATATTGCGTCAGAATTGCATTCTCCTGTCATAATTTTCGCTAATATCTATTTGAGAAGAGTAGTCAAACAAAGAAATTACGCTTAAAAAAATTTGAAATTTTAAGCATACTGTAATAAAAAACGAAAGTCAGGAACAAATTTTGTTTGAAGGAGATACTTCTGTTCGCTCGATTATTTGAACATTGGCAATAAATCTTTGCAAATTCATTTATCTTGCATATTTATTTAATTGTATATTTCATTTCTTTTCTTTTCAATGGTACTAATATTGCATATTTCTTAGTTCATTGTTTTGTGAAAAATCTCCAAAAAATTTTTTTCGAAACTTCTTCTTCTTCTTTAATAGAAATTATTCGAAATGATGAAGAATAGTGCTATGCAGCATCAGCATGAAACTGTCGCGTAGTTTTCGAATAAATGGCTATTTAATTAGCGCACTGCGCCTATCTTAATACATAGGGAAGCTGCCAATCTCTAACTACCTCAAAACATAACTAGGATGTGTGATTTTCATCGAACGTAACATTTTCCTCTTTTGAGTTTGGAATGCAATCAAACTACGCTGCTTTTTGCAATATATAACTTGTTTCAGCAATCCATTTTTTCTTCATTTTTATTCTGTTTTGATAAATTTGTTGGATGTTGTTTCAGAACAAGCAGAAATGGAAATAATTTGCTCAACATACTCATTTCCTATTTACATATCTTTTCATTATGCTTGATATAAATGAATTTTCAACATTATCTTCCTTTAACATGGATTAATGCCTGAATGTCATAACGTATTCCTTGCATGTCTCTCTTTGTTCAAAAACTAATCATTTCATTCAATACCATGTAGTACATGATATTTATTATTCAATTAGCGTTTTATTCATACCAAACATGTCCCTCTTTGAATTGTATTTCGCTTTTTAACTGTACCTATGTGCCTCATGTGACAATGTGGTTTTAATGTGGTAGCTTGCTATGGCACGTGTGTAAAATTGAAATAATAATAATTAAATTAAATAGTTAACACAACTAAATGTCCGCATCCATGATATTTTTCTCAACCGCTTGATATTCACTTTAAAGTTCTATGAAAATAATGAAACGTTGATAGGAGTGTGCACGAATTTGTTATTGCATTTGTTATTATTGATAGCAGTAGCCCCTGGAATAAATGCTCATAAATTTTGAATAATATGTGATCAATGATTTTTTGAGAAATTTATAAAACAACTGATTTCAAAATTTGACATTTATGAAAGGAATAAATGTAATATTGCAACAAATTTGCATTTCCATCTCTTTATTTACTTATTATATTTATTTGTATATATTTATATTTAATATATAATATATTTTATAGTATATTTGTATTTATTGCGTTTATTTATTTAGAAATTATCACTTCAGAAGCGCCATTAATCGAAGAAATTACGTTTGAAAATTTTGAAGATTTAAGATGCTGTACATGATAAAGAAAAGTCAGGAAGAAATTTTGATTGATATGATTTTTTCGCTGAAATTTTTAAATGCATTGTAATAAATTTTTTACAAAATGCCTTTCCTTGCATTTTTATTTATTGTCTATATATTGTAATTCTTTTGTTTTCTTTTCCACCAATGTTCCATTTTATTTCAAATTTTAAGTCAATATCTCACCAAATACTACACAAGCAATTTTGAGGCAAAATTTGTTGTTGTTTTCTAAATTTTTCCAATTAATTGATATGATTTTGAGAGTAAATCGTTTTATGGATCTATTAGTAAATGCCTTGGACTATTTTTGCCTCTGCTGTTTTTTGGCGAACGGTTGAAGCCTTTTTTTCTTAATTTATACTTTTGTTGTTGAGTTGTTTTTCACATCGTTGAATGATACTGTTATTCAGGGTTTCATGAGAAAATGCCCATTGTTTTTGCAATAAATATGTAGTAAATGTGAGGCATTGTCTATCTTAATCTATACTATTCTGCTGCTTTCTTGAAACAGAATCAGTATGCGTGATTTTTAGTATATGTAACATCATGGCATTTGAGTAAATTGTGTATTCAAAATGAGCAGCGCAGTGCAATATTTTACATGTTTGATCAATCTAATTTTCCTTCTTTAACATTCATGAAGAATACACTTAAAAATAAATTTATCTATATTGTATTATATTACATAAAGGACTAATACATACGAAGTAACTTTCATTATTAAAACCTTTAATGCCCAAGGTATCAATTTTGATACATAATGTTTTATGCAGCATAGCTATTCACTAAAACGTGCTTGTTAGCCATTCTTGTGTTTACGAGCTCTTGACACTGGTCTTAACAATATTTTATTGCCAATTTTCTTCTCATCTTTGTAGAGTTTTTATAATGCACCCTACTGTACATGTAGATGAGATGAAAAAACATGAATTTGCATTTTGATGCATAAATTGAGAACTGAGCAGAAATTAAAAATAATAATTTTTTAATACTAAACCTTGATGTGAAGATGGTGCTAAAATTGACAGCAGTTTCCAAAGTTTTAAGGTGCTGAGTACAGTTGCTTAGATTACCTGTATCAATTTTGATCCAATCTGCTTTAACGGAAAATGCACATTATATTTACTCCCCTCAACGCCCTCATAATTGCTTGGATTACGATTATCACTTTCCTCAGAAAACATAATATGTCTAAAACGCATATTAAAAAAAGACTGTTCCACAGAAAAAAATTTGTGTCTGAAGGGGTTAAAGAAATGTTCGATTGTAATGTAATGTAATGTAATGTAATTACGCTTTTAGGATTAACAGTGAATTGATTTTACCTAAGGCAATGTCATATGCTAATTCCGTCGACTTGACCCTGTATAAATTAGAAGAATTTCATCCTCATGGTTATTTAGTCTTTCAGTGTGTTGAGCAGCAGTCAAGAAGAGCGTTCTGCTCTTCTCTTCAATACTATCTTCAGAAACTGTTATTTCATTTCAGACCTTCTATTCTTTTCTGTTCATATATGCTTCACATAAAACAACCTGCTAATCACAAATGCAGTGCGACCAATATTGTGCAAGATGAATGTACTGAGAAATCCATCAGAATAATTGGTGAAATCTACTACTGCCCAGTACATTATCCAAAATTTTGTCGAATAGTTTATCCACAGTACCGGTACCAATACTTATGTACAGCCTCATTGAATTCCCCAACAAATCTTCTTTCTAATGGTGAGTTACTGAAACCGAATTACCGTGTTAGTATTAATCACGTAACTTGTGGAAGTGTTTTAACGGTTTCCAACGTAACTGATGCTTTTTCTGTATGGTTGAACTTTAATTTTTGCACTTCATTAAATTTATTTTATCTTAGCTTGTAGGTCTTTAATGATATTCCCGCTAAAAACCATCAGATTTCTATTTTTTTACTAACATTCATTCTATGCTTGGATGTAGGAGCAAAATTAATAATTTCCAGTAATGAGAGTTAAAAAAAGGAATTCATTTCAGAGATTCTTTAGAAATTGTATGTAATAAAATTTCATTTTCCGTTAACTGGTTCTTCCGCTTTTCTTTCAAAGATATCTATTATCCGCCTAAATATATGATGGTAATATAAAATATGACGTAGTATAAAGAATGACAATTTCGATTTTTTTTACAACATACAACAATTACATTTGTTAATATAACAAATTGAACCAGTAATGCTAATGTACTAATTGAAATTGATGAAATGAATTTCCATACTATTTGCACTGTTCATCAGCTTACATGCCTTTAAGCAAAAGAACTCTGATTATAACAGACAAATTAATAAAACTACACTTATAATTTATGCTATTACGCTCTCACGCAGCAAAAATAGGTTGCATATCCAAAGGCAACTTTACTTACTATCATACTATATGGCAGAATGCCGCCTTTGTGGTCACTTATTTAGTTTGACTTCATAATAGAAGGCTCGTAAATTTAATCACACTCTTGTATATCGTCTATAATTAAAATGTAAGTATTATTCGATAAGGTGCAGATATTCTATGCATGATTTGCCTAATATGACAAATAAATTTGGTTTTTCCGGTTTATTACTTACATTGAAATATTCCAATTTCCATGTTACTTTTGTTTTTTATAGTAACTGCAGACAAACAAGTATCATATTAATATAGCAATTACTTGATCCTTGAAACTACAACCCTTCAGCATTTTCTACATGCTTGAATTCAATTGCATATTATAAACAAGTAAGTGATACAATAAATATATGGTTATGTATTGCGGATTTGCATGTTTATCATCAGATAAACAAATATGCAGTATCCATGTTGTAAAAGATAACTGAAGACGAATAACAGTGCTTGATAATAATATTAAAATTCATAGGATTTGTTTTTAAATTTCTAATTCCTAATTACTTTTCCAGAGTGGGAATTGTTGGAAATGCATACATAGATCTGACAAAGGAAGAAAGACAATATGTAAGTAGAAGACATTCATTGTTCTATCTATATTTCAGTCATTTCGAAATTTTGAAAACTTTTACTAATACATGACATTCATGGTGAAAAATTAAAAGTGACTACTCCACTGCAAGTAAATAATGGCATATATACAGCAACGCTGATATGAGAGGTGGGTGACTTGGATGTTTTCATTGTGAAAATTTAATGGAACTCAAACTCATGTGAAAAGCCTCTTTTATTGTCAGTGTATCACAGAAGCACTAATCAGAAATAATAGACAATCCGGCGTTCACTAACAACCTAACTGTATCCAGATTTCTACGGCGATGACACCTCAAGATATAGATGTCATTGAAACGAAGAAGTTGTATTCACGTATTCATTCTCACAGAAAAATGCACCGGTTACTTACAACACTATGGCCAAGTAACAAATGCGTTCGCAATCATGCAGTGTTTGGTTGCCGGTTTAATTTTGTCATTGGTCTCAGAAGTTGAAGATACAAAAAAGGCTTACAAAATGACACTGTTTGAGTTTGACCATTACTAAATCTTCTGATGTTGAAGCCATTCACAACTGTTTTAAAATGATTCGAGAGGTCGGTT
Organism: Trichinella spiralis; assembly: GCF_000181795.1. Lineage (NCBI taxonomy): Eukaryota > Metazoa > Nematoda > Enoplea > Trichinellida > Trichinellidae > Trichinella > Trichinella spiralis. The sequence goes on from NW_003526944.1 coordinate 3,470,594, forward strand.
TGTTTTTCTAGTGAACCTTCAAAAGATCTATAGCGCTTTTAAAGCTTTCAACGAGAAACTGATTGCGTATGCTACGCTTAAGAACCAAAAATACGGCCACCTTGACACGCTGCATCAAACGAGATGCATATCGTGCAATATAATTCAGTTTTGACGTTTTTCATTCTTTACCGCCAATTTTTAGAGACTTTGTAGCATATTATTGAGTGGAAAGATAGCAGCACTGCCTTTAAAGCAGAGCAATTACCAGTTTCATTATGTTGAGGCATTTTTGTTATTTTGTTGGCGATTCTTAACAAAGTGCATTCTTTAACCTTGCTGCTTTGAAAACCTCTACGGAACTCTCGTGTTGATGCATTGCAACGTTGTGAAAAAATGAATTCTGCAAGAATAGTGGTCTAAATTAGAGGAGTGTTTTTGTGAGATTTGGGAAAGCTGTACGGGGATTTATATCCGCCACTCCCTATAATTTAAACGCCTCTGTATGTATATTTTACAAATATGAAGGAATATAATTATTTCTTTTTACAAAATTTTCAATACACACCTTCGTTTTGATTCCTAATCCATAATTAATTTTCTGCTGATAAAGTGTTGTTCAGCCACAATAGATTCCACAAGAAAAGATTTTATCTTGCGCCATACTCAACATCAGTAAGTACTGCTTATCATACCATTTCAAAGCACATTGAAATGTTTATAAGACTGCCAGGTACCTAAGAATAAGGAAATCAGAGAAAACAGCTAAGAGCAACAATTGTGCAGCTATATTATAAACAATCGACTGCCTGAAGTTATGGGGGAAGACATAATAGTGATGGTGGGTTGGGGACGGATTTGGAAGTAGGGAGCTGAAATGGAGTGTAGAGAAGAGGATTTTAGTCAGATTGCAGTTTATAAAGGGATCAGACAGGCAAGCTGGATAAAAAAACACGTCATAGTGACAGTCAACGGCACGTGAGACAGTAATCTGCACATGATGCAGTAGGCAGAGTTTGTTGGGAAAATAGATGCAAAATAGGGAAGCTGTGGAAAGAAAGTGTAGTCGTGGCGGCTTCTGTAAAATTGTATTTGCTAATCATGTAACCTATTTTTTGTTGGGTTAACGCGGGAATATGAAGCATGGCAGAAAATCATCAGACGCCTCGTTGTGTGCAAATAAGCACAAACGGCAAAAAGCACAAGCGACATAAAAGTATATCAAGAATTCAGGCATGAATCACAAAGCAATTAATTAAAAGTACATGCAAATCTGCAGGTATTAACCTAACTGATGAAAGTTAACTTGACTGCACTACATCTTCAACCTTGTCAGTGAAACAAATACAAGTGTCATTTCAAATAAACGACGTAATTCCAACAGACAGTTTCATCTTACACGAGCACAGAATACAAAGCAAAAAATATAAACTACATAAAGCAAATAAAATGAGGAAAAGAAAAAGCATCTAATAATAAGAATTTAAAGTATAATTCATAAATGAAATCAGTGAAAAATACTTAATGATAGAAAATACAGTACTGTACATTATTTGAATTGACAAATTAAGGATAAGAAGGTTACTAAGTAATACTAAGATTTCGAGATTACTAACACTAAGGTTACAAAGTTTTTACTGTTGAAGACGATAAATTTTTAAATTTTCAGTTGTTAAGCTTCAAATTTCATTTTAAACTGAGCAGGTCGATTACACTAAGCGCAGAGTGCTTTTTATTATGCAAAGCAGAAAAATACTGTTTTCATACAGAAGTTATTTATTTTTATTATCACTGTACATTGTTTTTGAAACTGAACAACATAAAGACATGAGAAAAATCAAAATTTGTATATAGTGAATTTTGCTTGTCGGAGGGCGCAACCAATGTGCACACCCATTGTTTATATTATGTTGACATTAGGTTCTAATTCATTATTGTGTAGCATATTCAACTTACGTAAGTCGGCTTTTAACGTTGCATGCGCAGTGTCTGACATTTATGCAAATAGGGGCCGTTTGAAAATTGCCTTCATAATAGCCATTCACAAGGTATATTGACTTTGTAGACTAACAGCAGCGTTGAACGATATTTGCCAAGTTCATTTGTGCATATGCAA
>NW_003526944.1:3472698-3485166 GCF_000181795.1 Trichinella spiralis
GATTGCGTTGCATATATCCAGATCCTGCGCTGTATTTCTGACATTCCTTGATATAATCATCATCTAGATCAACACCCTTCGGTGCTTTCACGACAGTCATGCAGGCGTTGTTTTTCATCCATCCCGCGGTTTTGGTAAAAACATCGTGTGGACATTTGAAGATCACACTGTCCACTAAGTAGGCGAGCAGCATAATAGCAATCAGCTTCTTCATTTCGGACATGTCGATAATTTCTAAATGTAAAAGAAAAGAAAATATATTTATTTGTATCGCACAATAAGGAATAATGGAAAATTGGCTAATTTTACCGATCACCGTTTCGAACGCACGAATCCAATCGACGTAAATTCGGTCAAATTGAATTGCTCGGTGTAGTTGGTCACTTTGAACTATCAAACACTTTAAAAATTTTTTCGTTTGTTTAAAGTTGATCAAATGATCTTGAATTGTTTAAACTACAGTAAGTTTATTTTTTCTTCAAATGCAACCTGAATGAATTGGGATAAATAAATAGATATAAGTAATTTATGGCCAACAATCATATTTTTTACTGTCAAATATCGAGCAGAATATATTGTAAAGAAAATATTTTTGCATGATTACATATTGCGTGTGTGTGTGTGTCTAATTGTGGTATTCAGGTGAGATGTGCAGCTGTGAAAAAGATAAGCGAAAAGCGGTGCAAAGTAAATGACATAGAGATAAGCAAGCAGTGTGGATGGAAAAATGGCACTTTTGGATTGTGTTGCATCATGTATGCATGCATGCATGCATGCATGGATGGGGTATGCACAACCGGAATGCACATGGATGAAAATTGTACAATTTCATAAAAGTGCCTGTGTTTGGGGTGGAATTTCAAACGTAAGCTATTGGGTTGGAACGTGAATGTTGAAGCGGTAGGTGTGGATTCAGCGGTGAGATGTTGGCAGCGGCTGCGGCGGCGGCTGAGGTGGGGTCGAGGCTCATGTGGCGGCTGACGCGATTTTTCGGTTGGTGGCGTCGCATGTGCAAAGCCAAGTGATCACTGCGGGCAAAGCACCGGTCGCAGAGCTTGCATCGGAACGGCTTTGCCCCGGTGTGCTTGCGATAGTGGCGTGTTAGCTCGTCGGATCGTGCGAAACGCCACTGACAATTTGGCCACTGGCATGTGTACGGTTTTTCTCCTGAAAAAGGAAAAAGCCCTATAGATAGTCATTTTAAACGAGAGTTTATTCCAAAATTTTATTATTATTTGTAATAATTTTGCATCGGCTCATCTAATATTTTTTTTTGAACAATCTGGTGAAAAGCTTTTTAAAAAACTGTGGTCTATGGTGTTCATTTATTCATTTGTTTGTTTGTTTGTTGCACCTATAAAACTTTTTTGCTAAATTTGTGTAGATTAGCTAAGTTTTTATTGAAAATATCCACCACGCACGAAATAACAACCATTTTTTTCACTGACTCATCAATTGAGAGCATCTACATCTGCATCCACTGTAGAAGATGAGCGCAGTGAATATTCATTTATTAACTAACTATATTTCTTCATTCAATTAATCATGATGATATTTGTACCATAGAAATTATAGGAATGACTGTGAACAAAGTTTAAATAAATAAATAAATAAATATATATTCTTCACAACTGTCGGTCAAAAGGAAAGTGAAGTGGAGAAAGAAATTAAGATTGCATGATCGATGCAGTTGAACTGTTGAATAATACCAATAATAATAATTTACGGTATTTTTACAATAATAACATGCGTTACAACTTTTTCACATTGGGCAGCAGTTTAGATTTTGACGTGAGATTGGTTTGCCGTTTCACGCTTCAGCGGTTCAAGAAAAGGGCGAGAAGCCGAACTGATTTTGAGCAATTTTTCAAATCACTCGCGCACTCCAGTTGACATTTTTAATTGTCTTCAAAAGTTTCAATGATAACTGATTTTTAACAACGCGCCTGGCAACTGTTTGTTTGCAACTAACTGGTTGTGCTTTTCCCGTGCATTATCATCATCATTATTATTATTACAATTATAATTACAATTATTAAATTGCCATTTCCAACCTATCTTCCGGTATAGTCATTTTTACAAGCAGTTGGCATCACTCTCTGTCTGTCTGTCTGCTTAAGCTAGTTGCTGCTAACTAGTTAATATTAATTTTTTCTACATTATTCAGTGTGAATATTATAAATAAATGTGCAAGCTTTTTCTAACCTGTGTGAATTCTTTGATGTGCTTTCAAATGAGAACTTTTCGTGTAGACTTTGTTGCAATCTGAAAAGCAATGCATATTTATGCATATGTGTATCGTAGTATTATTAGCAGGTTTTTTCCTCAAATTGTCCAATCAGTCACCTGGATAATCGCAGTAGTGAATTCGTCGCTTTTCCAATTCCGGGTTGCTTCGACGTTTTGATTTTGGCGCTTGTGGGCCACGACCATGCCACATTGATGGTGGGAAAAAGATTTTTCGATCCACACCCGGAGGCAGGCATGATAATGGAACCGGATCTTGTTTGCATGCTTGCATGTCTTGTTTTGCCGGACACTGACTGGAGATCGTTGTTGGCGACGGTTGTTGTTGCTGTTGCTGCTGCTGCTGCTGCTGTTGGGATAGGATATCTTGAACGGGCACTGTTGTGTGTACAATTAAACCGCCATTCCAGCCTGGCATGGATGTGTTAGCCTCTTTCCAATTGACCAACTGTTGATGATTATTTTCGGCTTCTTCCAGTTTTACTTGCACCGGCAATGTTGCGGATGTAGCAGCAGCAGCAGCAGCAGCAGTGGTTGTAGTTGTTGTTGATTGATGAGACAACTCGTCGCAGCTTTCCAATTTTACCCTTGACAAACTGCCGGCTGTTTGACTGAGAATACGGCTCAGACCGTTCTTGTCCGAGCTGCCGGCGCCTTTCAGTTCGGTCAACACGTACGGACAGACGACCATTTCGTTCGACGATGTGGCCATCGGGTTGCCGCAGAGCTGTTCGCTCGACCAAACGGTGGCCGACGGATTCAGCCACGGCGACCCGAACGTTAAAGCCCCACCGACCGAATTGAACCTGGCGTTAGGGCGTGGTTGATCCGCACTGCGAAAAAATTCTTCCACATGACTGGCACTTTCTCGGCGTGGTTTTGTCTGTTCGGCTGCCCAGCCGCTCAGATATTCTTTGAATTCTTCTTTCTGAAATTGTAGCACCAAAATACAGGCTTCTATTAATGAAGTTCAAGTTTCATCAACTTTAGAGAAATTCACTTTAGATTATCATTTGTCGTGTTTTTTTTATTACTTATTATTATATTTAATCTGCACAATAATAGATTATATGTTTTCCGACGTATTTATGTCAACATCAAAAGTTGAAAATAAGCTAATATTTATATTTTTTGATTTGTCCAACAAGGAGAGAAAGCTTGGGAGAGGGGGGGGGGAAAGCGAAAGGGGGTTTGTGCAGGAATAGCAGCGAAAAGGGTGGATGATGATGAGGATGAATGAGAAGCAAATTCAAGCGCAGTCAGTAGTAATATTACACAAAATATAATTCTACAGCTTCTTGATGGTATAGTTTTTTTTCAGATAATTTTGATTTAATCGAAATGTGTGTTTAAACAGAGAAAAGTTGTAAAATGTGTATGTTAAAATTGGGAAAAAAAATCTTCCCAACTCAAATGCGCATCAGAGTTGTAATGCGGCTGTGGTAAAAGCAGCCACCACTCCTCTAAGTTTGTGGAACTTATTTTTAAAGTCCAACACAGCTAGCTATATAGAACAGGTGTTTTTTCGGCTGCAAGTTGAAATTGTTTAGTATAATTTTCATGAAAAAAAAACAATTCCACTTTCTTCAATGCTATGCTTTTTTCCCTTCCATTATTTCTGATCTCTTTAATCGCCTATGCATAAACTGAAATAAATGTGTTCCTGTAAATAATAATAATTCATTGAATTGTACAATATGTGACATTTGTGATGTTTTCAGAGATTAAAAAGAAAAAAATATATATATAATTAAGCATCGTGATTATATAATAGTATCGTGTATTTTTTTTCCGCAAAAATTGGTGACGAAGTATTTTAGCTGTAGATGTAGAAGAGAGTTGTGATGCGAAACTGAGTACCGCGTATTTTTTTTCTGCTTGCTGCTGCTGCTGCTGTTCTGCTCAACTCTTCCATTTCATTTCCCTTCTTTTTTTGTATTCTGATTTGATTTTCAGATTTTAATTTTTTTTCTAAAAATATCTCTCAAGTTTACGTATTTGAGAAAAAAATGGTGTCAAATTAGATAGAAAAAAATTCACTGCAAACTTTCAGGTCAATAGACACGGAACTCTTCAATCGGCAATGGATTGTGTGAAGTTGTTGTAAAATTGGGAAACTTTTGACAAAATACAAACCACTTCAGTTCAATATTAGAATTTTGATATTTTATGAAATATTTTACAAATATTCAATACGGGGAAAAAGGGTCTACCCAGAATAGAGGAAAATATCATCTGATCAGTTAGTTCGTTGTGATTAGGAAAATTTAAAATCACTCTGGAGAATTAATTAATTTTGTTGCAATTCAAGGTAAAAGGTAAAAGGGTCAAGGATTATCATTATCATAATCATTCGTGAGAAGATTTTTGATTTTTCAAACTTTTAAAATCATATAAAACTTTACGAGAAACAATTGCAAATGAGTTTATTAAACTGTTATTATTATTACAGCACTGCATTATAGTACTGCAAATGACCTTTTCTTTTTGACAAATAATCATTTGTAAAAAACAATTTAGCATTGATTCTTTTAAAAAAATTTTCTTTCTTTGTTCTTGTATTTGCACTCCAATCTAGAGGGTGGTAAGGGGTAAATTCGAGGGAAGGTTGTAAGAGATATGCTGAAGTACGGGCTGAATTATGCGGGGGCACATACGGTATATATATATATATGTGTGTGTGTGTGTGTTTGTAAGAGAATAGTGACAATACTTTTAAACTGACCAAAAATAAAATTCACTTAGTATATTATTTTAATGTAATGTAACGAAGAGTGAATGGAAAGAAAGAAATTGCATTTGTTGTGGTGCTTTTTTGCATGCAGTTGCAAATTTGCGACACCGAAATAACTAACGGACGACAAGTTCAAACAGGTTGGTTGTCTGTCTATGCCTGCTTTCTTATTATATATGTATTGAAACGCGCGCTATAGCATTCGGATGCAGGTAGCGTTGACAAATATGGCAACAACAACAACCGGTCGTTGGCATGGTCGTATATTTTTTAAAATATTTCAATTCTTGAACCAGAGGATAATTTTCTCAATGTAAAAAATGTAAATGAAAAAAAGAGCAATTCGGAATAAGCAAAAAATGAACAAGCTGAAGAATAAGAAGCTTCTTGTAAACACGCATACATCATCTTAGCAGACAATTATTTGGCGACAATGCATGTGCAACATCAAAGCGAATATGCCGAACAATCTTTCATCACTGTGACTTTTTTATGAGGGGTTTTTTCTTGGTTTTTAAAACATTACTAAAATGTGGAAATGGAAACAATTTTATTTCGAATTTAGGAAAGCTGAATCGTAATTACTAATTGAATTAGCATGAAATCTAATAAATAAAATGTTTTATTCGATAATTTACAAACTGTAAATAATTGGCATTAAATATTCATTTAATAACTCACATAAATGTAAGTTCTACACGCACTTTTTCACATACATTGATAACAGATAGTTTTGAATTATTTTACATTTTTAATATTTTCTACTGGAAATTTTGGGAAATAAAGTTGCAAAGAAGGAAAATAGAAAAATTGACAACAAGGAAAATTTTATAAAGTTGATATGCAAGTGAAAATTTTCTTGACGTGTCTTTCCATCACAATCAACGGTCAGCGTTATTTCATTAGTACAATTTTTACGTATGTTGAATAAAACGCGAATGGATAAAAACGAAGGGCTTAGCTGAGCATTTCTACTTTCACAGAATTTGAAAATTATCTTCTCCGATTGTTCCAACTTTACTAGATTTTATTCATTAATGTTCAAAGATCAAAGATAGCTTCCGAATGTAAAAAGATTTTGTTTACTTCAAAGCAGACATTATTTACTACTTTTTTTGCTGCTTTGATTGTGGTCATTAAAATTGAGAACAACAACTGTTCAAATAGTTATATCCATCATCATCATCAACGTCGTCGGAGAGTTTGTGATGGATTTGAGTTTGTAATTTTTTTTAATGCTCAGCGGTGGATCGTTTTATCGCAAAGCAATCGGCGAGAGTTTAGCCTTTACTGGCGGGGCAGTCAAAAGCACCACTTGCACATGATCAGAGTGACAATTGTGCGGTGTTATAAATTTATTGCTCATTTGGCCATTCTTCGGCCTCTTTATCTACATCCAATCTGTATCCGTTCGAGCTGCTGAATTGGACAGGGCAGTGGCGCTGGAGTGAAATGAAGGCAGATGCGTTTTCAATGCATTAAAAAATGTCAAATAATTTTTCTTCTATATTCACCGACTGAAGTGAAAAGAATGCAAAATCCTGTGAACAGACAGACAAGCAGGCAAATTGTGCTTTTTAGCCGGACACTTCTTAAAGCTTGTCAACAACAACAACGTGCTACTTGTTTTCTTGTGCTTTCTCTGACTTCCGGATACTTGTCAAATGTGTACTTTTTGTTTTCATCATTTCACCGTTCAAAGCATTATTTTTAATATTTAAAAACAAAACTGCACTGCTTTGTCTGTGATAAATGAATAAAGAAAGAAAAAAGAAACAACATGCAGGCAGAAAAATGATACGCGCACACGGATGGATGCTTTCAAGCGTGAAGCTTAGTTTACTAGTTGCATTTTGAAACTGTCATTTCGAATTATACTCAGCAGCAGCAGCAGAAACTATGGGTGAAATAAAATGGAAGAAAGCAACAATTACGAACGTGAAAGAAAAATTTCAATTTTCTTTCAAAAAGTCTGAGAAAAGGGAGGTATAGAGTGAGAAGGAGATATTTTAAAATGAATTTCATTATGTCACCAGTGAATGTTTGTAATAAATGATAAAAACAGTATTTTTTTATTAGAAAATATACTTCATGCTTTCCATTTTTAAATAGTCAAACTACGATTGTGTGAATTTTACAAACGTTTCAAATACATATATATATTCATTATACATAATAATTCTGGCGAATGTAGTGGGCTGTAAAAATATTCCTCTTACTTACTTACTTTTTCAAAATATTAATCACAAAATTTCACTTGACACTTCACTTCTTCTGATCGTTTTTTCCAAATTTAAGATTTACAACAAGCTAGATCGAGTTATTTTTTGTTTTTTTCTTTTGAGACATGCTTGTGAAATCATATATTTTTCATAAAATCTGACTTTACGACAGTGATACAGACAGTGAGTGTAGTTTGATAATATAAAAAAATTAATTTTTTTCAATGATTAATCTGAAATTAAATTTAGCGAAGGTCAAGTGTAAAAGGTGTTGAACTGCTGAAATTGATCACCGATTCATGTATCTGTGAAATAGCCAACTAAAACTAATAATACAGTTGCTCGCTCGCATGTTGGATGATTATGGAATAATAAGAAAAAGAAAGACAAAAAGCATACACCAAGCAACCAAGCGTTGGGGTTTTATGTAAAAAATAACAGGAAATGATCGGAAGTAAGAGGAGAATAGGATCGCGGTGGACGGATGGATCACACAGCGTTTGTCATTCGAATCTCGCACAACCTTGCCCGGGAGACCTGAGCAGCTTAAGCTTTGCGAATAAACACCAGCTTCTTGGCCTTATATTTATGAAACGCGCGACCTGAAGTTTGTGCACAGGATTACCGTTCGCTAATGTTTACACACAAGTATGGCATGTATCCATGCATGTGTCTGTGTCGTGTATATGGACTGTGTGTGCTTTGTTCACCTCCATTTATGCATATAAAATTATGCGTGTCTGTATTGTATGTATGTATGTATGTATGTATGTACAGATGAATTGTATGAAGTAGAAGAAGAAGAAGAAGAAGTTTTCTGAATGTCAATGATGACGAGCTGTCAAATTGGTAAAGTTGACATGTCGGCGTTTTCAAATTGCACCTTAGGACCTAACGGAGCGTTGATATTCGTGTGTCAAATCGCCTCCGCGCTTTCTTCTACATTCAAACAAACCCATTAGTAGAGTGGGATTTAAGAAAACAGCTTCCATTGAACGCTCGGTTAAGCTGGATAGGATGTTTTTGTTGTTCTGTTGAAAGTCCGACCAGAAGCAGACTTTTTTCTCTCTCCACGAAAGTACTGTTTTAACTTTTGAAGAAAACTAATGCGTGTGTCCTTGTTTTTGTGATTTGATGAATGATGAATGCCACTACGTTTTGAAATGGACAACGTAAAATTTAGAAAAAGAAAAAAATTTAAATTTGTCAAATCGTTACACATATCTCCCTCTTTCTGTATTCATGAAATTGCATCGAATGTTTTCTTTAGATTTGAAAAGCGGTATTCCATAAAAAATTAAAATTAATGCCTATTTTGGTGTATAATTTAAAATAAAAAACTATTAACTGTTATATCCTATCTGCTGTTGAGGAGAAGAAAACTTACCTTAAGCTCCGGTGCATATTGGCATGTTGGAGAAGGATCGTCGAAAACATCGTCTTCTTCAATTGTTGAACAAAGCACTGGTTCCAAAGTGCCATCCATATTCCAATTGTGTGAGATTTTTTATCTGCTAAAGAAAAAAACCGTTTATCCACAAACACACACACACACACACATTGCACGGATATGTGCGTTTTAAGCATAGATAGATAGATGGTGAAGGTGAAGGGTTTTTTTGACGATTTTCTGCTGGGACGTTTTCGGTCGACTTTTTACCTTTCTATAGATGGTGGTGGTGGTGGTGATTGGTCTTCGGTCAAATTCGAAATCGACCTCCGCAACAACCAAGCACACTGCTAAGTAAGTAGCTTCAATTCCACTTGGCCGTGATTGTTCATTCACCGATTTGACAGTAAAGTTATCAATGAAAGCGAGTTTTCGTTCCAACGATTGGATTGGACGATTTCGCCAGAGGGCGTGGCCGAATCCTGAACTTTCATTGGTCAACGCTTGCTATCCTGTTCCGAGAGATGAAGCCCCGGGCGGTTCCAGGTCGACGTGCTGCTGTCAAAGCAGGTGTCCCAAAATTTTTATGCCCCAACTCGTGCCGGAGCAGGGCTTTCGAAAAACCGGCTTCAATGAAGCGCCGAATTTTAGCAGGGTCCCTCTTGATTCTTTTTTTTACTTAATAAACATGTAAAGTTATTATCAGGAAAACTTTCTGTTCTATAATGTTTTGACTTGTTAATAATAACATTATTTTGCCTTTTTTTTATCAAGTAAGCAATGAATGAGTATGAGATGAAGATCTTTCAATGAGTGTAAATGAAGATAATTGACTTTCGGTATATCGACTTATCAGATTCATAAATTGAACCATATCGATAAGCTGAAATTATTATTATTATTATTATTAATTCAATCACACTAAAGTGTACTGTATATTTTTTGATGACACTTTGAAGAAATGTTTTGGTTCATCGCATTTTTCCATCGACGCCAGGCTGTCTGTTGCGCCGCAACGACTACGAACTGGCATTGCTTTTGGCCATCGCATCGGCAAGATAGATAGATAGATAGATAGATAGACAGACAGATAGATAGATAGATGGATAGATTTCAACAAATCGGCAAAATTCAAGATTGGAAGAAAAAATTGCAATTGTGCATTTCACTATTTCATAATTGAATCACAATTGTTGAATTGATTTATAATATATCCGTTGAAAAAAGAAGTCAACAAACAGACAGCATGCAATTGAAAAATCTGCAAATGATTGCTGTTGTATTATGCATTCATCGTATGATTGGATTTTGTGGGAAAATTTTCCATTTTTGACAGTTTTTTTAATAGATAAATTGCTGCAATGTTGACGAAAGTATTTTCATTTATTCTTTTTTTTTCGAAACATCAAATGCTGCATCCATTGGATTCATTGGTTTGGAACAGTGATTTTCAGGTTGCGGTTGATCGCTTTCAGTTGAGAGCTTTATGCGTTATAGCCGATGCCGACTGACGTTTGTATTTGCAATTGATTAATTTTTCATAATCTTTTGAAAAATGCCGAAAAGACTAGAATAAATAATAAAGCTTGATAATAGTGTAAACTTTTGCATGGCAAAAAATATGGTGATGCGAAAAGGGACCAATCAAAAAAAAGTGGCAATTTTCCACAGATAAATTGTGCATAAATGAAATTGTGAACTTTGATGATAGTTTGGTACAAAAATTGGGCCATTTGATCTCAGGCATGCTGATGATTAGGGGAGAGATTGGTGAAATTAATTTCCTCTCTCGAGACAGCTGTTGCTTGTGTCAAGAAGCCGTTAATAATTTGCTACCGATGCTTTGCACCGTTTTGTTCCAGTTTCTTGTTTCCTTCTTGCCGCTGCTTTGAAGTTAATGTTGCTGTTACCTGTCAACAGAAGTAATTTATTTAATTTAAACAATTTAACGTGTTTTATGAAAATTATTATTATTATTATTATTATCTCAACTGCTCTTACACTGTGCCAATAATTATAATACAAGATTGTCAACTTTTGCAAGTAGAGATTGAAGCAAAAGTGGAAGGGGGGAAATTTTGTTCATTAATTTGTTTGCTTGTTTATTTCAACGTTTCCGTTGTGCTTTTCGTGTTTTGAATATTTGCAAAAAAATAAAAGCCAAAAAAATTGTCACTTGTCACATGTGTTTGTTTGTCGATTTCTTTTTTCACAGAATAGCTTCAATTTGGTTGGGAAATTTTGTTAAATTGAATTTTTTTTTCCTCCTCTTCCACTTGTAAAAGTGCGAAATGTTATTTTGAGAGCATCTTTTAAATTGAAAAACAAAAAGTTTTCCATCACTATTCGTTGGTTTCTTATTACTAGAAACAGAAGTTTTCATAATTATTATGCAAATTTCGAATTTCATCTTTTTGCAATAAATACAACACGAAGCATATCGAGTTGCAATTGTATTTCTGTTGCATAATACGGTTCAGTGAATTTAAGTTTATTAGTGTGAGTTGCAGCTGGATTTTTAAACTGAATGAAATTGAATTTAAATGAAAATTTTAAAATAAACATTATTATTATTATTAGCAAAATTGGGGGTTTTTTCTTGGGTTTCTCGTTTCAAATTTGAACTGAAGGCGTGAAGAAAATAGTTATTTTCAAGAAGGGCATCCGGTTGACTTATTTTGCATCTTAATCAACAGCAACTGACCTGTTGTCGTTTAAAATTATATTACCAAAATACAGACTTCATTGAAATCTAGTTTTGATGCTTTTATTCTCATTTTATTTTATTTTATCATTAGCTCATTATTGAAAAATAACTTTAAATTGCTTTTTTATTATTTTATTTTTAAATTTATTCAGTTCAGCAATGCAATAATGTAAAAAAGAATAATAATAATAAAATTGCAAATGGGTGCAAAGTAAAAATGATCACTCTGTTGAAAATAGCATGTTCTATGATGAATGATTGATGATGATGATGAATTTTCAGTTTAGCGTATACTTATTATATGTTGTTATTATTCATAAATATGCCATGCAATAGATTGTTACACTGAGAAGTATTGTTCATTTATATATTTATTCATATTTACATTGCATGCAAACATACATTACTGACCATTAATAATTTGATAAATAATCAAATGTTGAACTTTTCCCACTTTGTGCTTCATTGATGTAACTTATACTATAAGTTGTGTTTTATGAATGAAAATTGTTTTCTTCTTCTTCTTCTCATTTTGCAAATACATATATATATATTGTATTCAATGTAAAATTGAAATAGTTTACGCATGCACACACACACAGTTGTATGCAAATGAATGAAAAATGTGTAACAACAGCAACAAAAAGTGAACAGTATAACATTGTATTGGTTGTTGTGGTAAAAGGGTTGATACAGGAGGAAGGTTTGAATGAATGAATGAATCTGATCAGATTAGTAAGTAGTATTTTTGCAAGATGGGAAAAAGTTGAATGTCTTTTTAGACCGACGGCAATTTTTGACAGATTGTTGTCAGCAATTTTCCATTGAAGCAGAATTGAGAGAGAGAAATTGTTGCATGCATGCTCAGCACTGGCGTTGTACTGGTGCTGCTGCTGCTCTTCACTGTAGCCGCTTGTTCAGCTTCAGTTCACCCGTTCCAAACCAACTCGGGCGTCGATCAATTTAATCAGGCTTCTGCAAATTGATGCTCCAAGAACCTGTTCACAGGTTGTACGCGCATCATCCCCCCTTTTTCTTTCACCATTTTCAATGAATGACATTTTACGGCTCATTTTCATTTTTACAATCAAGACTTGCCGCCGTTGCATGCTGGAGATGCGTTGAAATTGTTTCACCATTTTTCTTTTTTCCAACACACTGCTTGATG
>NW_003526944.1:3485291-3491840 GCF_000181795.1 Trichinella spiralis
TGAATGACATTTTACGGATCATTTTCCATTATACAAATCGAAATTTGCCGCCGTTGGATGCCTGGGGATGCGTTGAAAATAGTTTCGCCATTTTTCTTTTTTCCCAACACACTGCTTGATGGTGTTTATTCTGATATTCTGCTCTACTCTGTTTTGCTCTGCACAATTGCCAAATAACAACTTCATCATCACGTGCGAAAAATTACATTTTTTTTGAAAAATTATACAAACAAATAAATAAATTTTATTTTTTACATCTGGAAAGTATCACCAAAAGTTTTATCATCACATCTCTCAGTGTTCCCAGTTGCTGACTGGACTGAGTTCATTGAAATCATTCCAAAATTGCACGCTTGATTTCTAGTCTTCAAAACTGCTGCTCCCCCACTTGCATTTTTATTTCACCACCAAATAAAATTTTCACAAACTTTGGCTGTTGTCCTGATTTTATTTCCACTTTTATTATTCAAATGCAATAAATTTAAAACGATCATATATATGTATATATGTGCATCTAACTCACTTGACGGTTTTTTATTATTACTTTAATACATATTTATTATTTATTTCATTGCTTGGAAACTATTTCATCCAGTAGTAAAACTGTTCAACAAACGTCTCGACAGACCTGAATTATGCTCGCATTGATGGGGCAATAAATTTTATTTTCACCATTTATTTTGCCTCTTATCTCAGCGTTTGCTCATTATTAACGTTTAGTGGTGATTTTTTTTTCTTTCCTTTTCTTTTCTATTCTTGCTTCGGAAATTCTACGCTGTCACTTACTTAATATTGTGCACAGCAAAAAAGAAATACCAATCAAACTAATACAAAATACACTACAGTATTACAAAATTGATGTTCAAGTACCGTTGTTTGTAAACATTGAGTAATATTATAAATGAAAAATGAATTTTTTTTCCTAGTCAGTCACTTGTGCATTGGAAGAATGATAACGTGAAATTAGTTTGAATTCTTTTTTTCAATTTTTCAATTCAAATATTTACGTACATTGCAAAATTTCAAACATCACACTTTTATTCAGTTAATTCCTATCATCATTATCATCATTAAGCGAATCATTGAAGTAATTTTCAACTGAAAACAAAAACGCAATTTCATAGGTTGTCAGAGAATTATTCTGCTGGAATGTACCAAATTGGAACGTAGTCAGGGCATTTACATATTTGAGGCAAAGTTGTCGAATCTTCCGTCGAGTTGCTGTGGTCGGGTTGAAATTTCAAAAACGATTTCGAAGCAAAACAGTCTTCAGATAGCAGCGTTTTTGTAAAGCAAAGCCGAATGTCCGCCAGTAGCCATCGCTTATAGCACTGTTAGGTAGTAGAAAAGAAAAAATTATAGCTTTCATTTGTTAATAATTTGCTTTTGGACTTTACTAGAAAAACAATTTCACTGTTTACATATTCGATTCAATTCACAGTGAAAAAGCTTTACAGTTTTGTATTTGTCTTACTTTTTCAAAAGTACAGCTAACGGTGGGCCAAACTTGAATCGCTTTCTTAACCGCTAGTGCAAAGTCGCTTGCCTTGTAGCTGTTTTTCAGTGTAGGGACAATTCCATTCATTTTCAAAATTCTAATAAAAACTTGAAGATCAAAACTCGATCAATTTATCCATCGGGAATAACTTACAAATCGACACTGTACAGGAGCTTCAGTTGAATCCCCAATTGGAAATACTTGAACGCAGATGTAGAATCGAGAGTTCCAAATGCGCATGTTCCGTGCTTCAGCCATTCATGGCGCCTTTAAATTGTGATACTTTATGTGAATATGTGAATTTTACAAGAACTCTTTAAGTTCAAATGTAACTTTTCATTTAATAAAGAAAGAAGACTTTAAAATGAAAAACGTTTTTACCATAAACTTGATTCAGATTTATTCTTTAACAGATTTGGCCAGAACGTATTTAGCGATGGAATTATTTGCTGAAATTGATTGAACAGTAGTTTATTATGTCAGTGTTGATTTGTTTTGTCAATTAAACAATTTCTATATACTTTCAGATCATTCACATGGAAGCCTGTTTCATTATAACAAAATGCTGGTGAAGCATGTTGTGATTTACTAAACGAGGGCCTGAAATAAATAAAACATGAAATGGATATATATATATATATATGTTCACTTTAAGATCAACACAATACAATGCTTACCACAAGCCATGTATTGTCCATTGCTTAAAAGATTTCAAGCAAGGCGTTGTCTGAGATATGGAAACAACGTATTAGAAATAAAGGTGAACAGTTGTAAAGTAATGAAAATAAATTACATACTTCCCCTTCTCCTACAAAGCAAATACCTGGTGGCCAAACTTGCGTGAAAACGTAATAATCCCACGTCCCGCCACAGCAGACTAATGTTAGCTGCCAAAAATTTATTAGATACAATAGGTGGTGATCCAGACTAAAAATTGTTTTTCTCCATCAAATTGTTCATTCAATTAAATTAAAAAACAAATTATTTATAATAAGCAAATGATTTCAACATAATAGCATATCATTGTCACTTAATTTAATTATATTATTTATTATTCATTTATTAAATAAACTTTTTTTTCTTTCTTTTCAATGGCAGCGATCCGTACAGCACCACTAGAGTATTCCTAGATGGCATCATTGGTCGAGCACAAAAATTAAAAATGAAAAGATTAGCAGCCAAGAAAATCTGGCAGAAGATCAAATGAAATGAAATTAAACAGCCGAGGCAGTTTGAACTAGTGGTACTTTGTTCAACAAGAGATGAGCTAAGTAGATTATTAATAATATTGATAACACTAAAAGAAAGGCAAATTGCAAGGTAGAAAAGTAAACAAATGCGTGATATGCCTCGGCAGGAAAGCAATAAAATTTGCATAACAATTCAGTAAACGGCTAATCAAATCGAGGGTAAACATAGTAGATATATATATTCTCGATAATACTATAATAAAGCGGCAGATGAACAACAAAATGGAGAAGAAAAGCATGGAAGCGAATATTTTCACTCAACCCGTTATCTAGAATGTGGAGCAAAGCAGAAGCCGTGCTACAATGATGTCAAAGCAGAGTTGAAAGCAAATACAATTTTGGTAAGTGTCAATGATTATTGTTTAGCATTGTGAAAATGTACATACACACACACACATATACATGTAAGCGATACATCAACTGCAATCTATGAGAGGCCATCATATAAAATGAATAAGTTGTAAATAATTATTGAGAACATATTATGCGTGATAGAATAACGTTCAAATTAAAGATAAAATGGGCTTTCTTCGCGAAAAATTGATTTACGTCGTCATTTCAGCATTGTCATTTTTCACCAAAGTATTGACGCATGCCTAAAAAGTTTACACATATTATCAAATTAAATATTAAAAAAAATTTCTTCTTCAACACAGAAATTGTGAAAAAGAAATCGCAAATTATTATTATTAAGCGTATTTTGAAAATGGAAATTATTTTTTTAAAATGAAAGAGAATGAAATTTCTTTAAAAATTTGCAATTTTTCTAATACAATTTCAAATAATAATCAATAAATAATTTGTAGCTTTCATGCAAATTGATAACAATTGTCAAAATTATATTCATTTTCTTCTTCTACGCTTCGAATTGTGCAAACTGTTCGTTGAAATCGATTTGTTCAAACTTGGAACAAAATAAACACCACCACCAGTATGCACGAGATCAAAATTAATATTGGTGCGCGTTTGTTTGCTTTTCTACTATTGCATAACCCAGGTGCAGGTGTAAAATCGTTTGTGCTAACTTTATAATTTCTACATAGTCATAATTATAAATTATTCCATTATTCTAATCTACTATTTATTCAAATTGTCTGCTTGTTCATCATATTCTTTTCTTTCGCTTATTCAATTGCATTTCTCCATATAAACTAAGTGCAACTAGCAAAAATAGCGATGCAACAATGCGAGTGTACTCAAGCAGTATAAAATGCTTTTCTTGCAACGAAGATTATTTCAACCAAGCACCATTAGCATCATCATCATCACTACGGGAAAACTAGCTTCTGGTGCAATCGTTTTCTCGATGTTGTTCATGCACATATCATAGAAACGTTTGCCGCTATATATAAATGTAAACAGTTGTTCAGTTTTGAAGAGATTTCGCCATTTATCTTTCCCCTTGTTAGCATTGCTTCTTCATCATTATCACCATCATCTTATTCTTCTTATTCTCTTGACATTTGTAAACAATATCAATCTCTAGTACCCGACCAGTAAACAGAAGCATCTAACTGGAAGATGGATCACTTGTTTTCACATGTACTCGACGTTGAAGAAAATAAGTATCCGACAAATAAAACCCCTGCACCGTCGTCAATGAAGAAAAACAACAGAGTTTAACATATTCAAATGTACCGTCGATGAAGGGAAATAATGAAACAAACGAACATACATACATACAGATAACTATTATAATTAAATCATCCCTGAATTGCTTACATTCGAGAATTTCTGCTTTAGCGCGAGAAACTTCCTCTTTCATGCAGAGTATGATTTCCATTTTTATCTGCTCAAGTGGATCATTCGACTGACCGTTGACAACAACTGCGCCAGATGAAGCTGTACGCAATGCCATTCCGTCATCTTGGGAACTGAGTGATGAACCGCTTGGAGCTCTGAACACCGACAATCAGAAAAGAAATAAAACACCGATCATCATACATGCTATACTCACTTGCGATGCACTTGCGGTGAATCTGTGTTAACCGGTGCGCAGCTAAGCCTACCTCCTGCACTGGATCGATTTTCGAAATTTTTTCTTATTTCTAATAATTATAATAATAATTATAGCAATCTTGTTTTTAAGTGCAAGCGATTAATAAGCATTATTTTACCTGGATCAGATCGAGGCGTATTTTCTTGATCAGCATTCACCTCACTGACAGCACTGGATGGCGACTGATTTCCTCCTCCTTCTTTGAGTAGATTCCGTCTCGCAATGGCGGATGTGATTTCTGATATGATCGAATGATGAGCTGGACTGGATATAGTTCCGAAACGATTCAAATTTGCCGTTTCGGTAATGCTACCGGTTGAGCTGGATCTGGCATTTTTCACTTCATCCGGAACTGGGCGCAATTTTGCACTGGCCAACGCCTGCGCCATCGACTGCCTGCTCGGTGTAGAGGTAGTCATGGATCGTGTGGGCGGTGGTGGTGCCGGCGGTGGATCGCTCATAACTTGGGCCCTGGTAGAAGCCGGTGGAATCGGCCTCTTGCACTGACCGTAAGCAGCTTGAGAAGAAGCCGGCTGTATCGTTGGTGGCATTGGTGCTGTTGGCTTCGACGGACTCGAAGCCAGAGTACCTTGGCTAACAGTTTTGCCACCACCGCTCATTGAACAATAAGCACTGTTGTTCGCTGGAAAAGAGAAACAACAACAACAAAATGTTGTGTGTAAAATTATCAGTTTAGTTTTTTCAAACCACTATTTTCTTGTTGAATTGGTCTTCGGAGGTCGAAATTGTCCATTCGCATTTCCATATTATCCTGAAGAACGGATGTTGTATTTCCATTTACAGTTTGACGAGAAACCGTCACTGAGCCTTGTTCTGTATATGCCATGCTTGGACGATTTACATTTGATTGGGCTTAAATTGACTATTGAAGTGAAAAAACCGAAACATTTGAACAAAAAAAGTTTACCCTGAGTTCGATAAGAATTGATCATTTCCAAAACGCGACTCATCACCGTACCGAACGTTACCGCATCTTCCAGATTCAAAAAGTTCAATCCGTACAATTTTTGATTTATATGATCACGCCATTGATGAAAAGTGTCGCTTGTAAAATTGTATTTTAAACCAGGTATAATAGCGCAGTTGATTACCACCTAAATTGAAAAACAAAATTCATTTTCATGCAAAGCTGTTTGTTCAAACTGTTCATTCAATAATTCTATGCAATATTCCTCATAAATAGGCCACCAATCACATTTCAAATAATTGACTTGTCAGGAATGTACGAAAATGTAACATTCGTCTCTTAGAAAAAATAAATATAGCAACAGATTATAATGCTGCAAGCACATTTCGAAATGACTATAAAAAGAGATTGTAAATTAAACTTACATCGTGGTCTTGTAATTTTCTTCCAACAACACGAAAAGTATTGTTTTCAACATGATGCAAGATCTGCACTTTTGACATTTCCTGGATTTTGCTTCCTCCAGCTGGTAACCATTTCTTAATCGCATCGTCATAGTTGAGAACACTAGCTTGAATGGCGACCATTGATTTTTCACTGTAAAAGAAAAAATTTCTCGCATTGCATACAAACACCAGAACATGGTATTTAAAAGAGTAAATATAACTTTAAATATTCCTGAAATGCAGTAATTTTTAATTTAAATCACTTTTTAATTATTATTTTGAAACTAAATTAATATAACTGATCCTATGTTGTACGCAACTGCTAATTCGGTCTTTCATCGATTTCTTCAAAAATAGCATTTTCTCTTAATGATTGGACATTCGCAATGTTGAACAACGAAAAGATTGCTCGCTCACAAATGGAATCC
>NW_003526944.1:3492139-3495013 GCF_000181795.1 Trichinella spiralis
CATTAAGCATTCATGCCGTGAAGTAGCGATTCAAAGAATCAATTTTTAAAGGAAAAACTAAAAAACGTGTGCATTTGCCAACCAACCTGTGGATCGGCACCTGTCAAAATCATGCGTCTAATCAATCTTTCGCTAAACGATTGAATCATTCAACCTACCTTTAAGAACGCAGCACAAAAAACGGGTATAGAAAAAAGTGCGCTAACCACACGCTTGTGCACATACTCATAGTTATGATTATTTATGTATATTTTTAGAAAACAAACAAAACGCAACCATACATTGAGTGCAGTCCATTGTTTTTCAATTAACTAATAATAAGTCTTTTAAATATTGCAACAAATTTGTTGTCGAAATTCTATAAAATTAAATTTAAACGAAATCATACAGATACAGATATAGATAGTAATAAAAATTCATACCCACATATATATATATATATATATATGAATTTTTATCACTACCTATATGTGTATCTGTATATATCTATGCGGAAACTGTTATAAAAAAATTAGCAACATATTAGAAACTAATAAAAAAAATAATATCACCTCTGCTTGATATTTGCTTAAAATGCAGTAGTCTGTATAAATACTTATTAGAAGGGAAATATAAGATGAAGTATGAAATGCTATAACATCGGCATGCAACATTAAAAAACAAACATCATAATAATAAAGTGAACTCTAAAAATTACATACACCATGTCTGAAGAACAACTTTCTCACAGAACGAGTTTGCAGCTGATATGCTGATGATTTAAAAACTAATAAAAGGTAAAATTCAAACAGGCAGAGTATGCATATCTAAGAAAGAAGTCTTCTAATGACAACTTTTCAACTTTGAACGAAGGTAAAATGCATACTGTAATTATAAAAGGATCAAGGACATTGAAGTATTATTAACCTAATTGTCATTAATAATTTGAAATTTTTATACGGTATTTTTTAATTAACAAATAAAGCTATTACAAAAATTTAACTTTACAAATGCTTTATTTTATTTAATTTTGTTTTTTTTGCCAAAGTATACTGAAATATTTTGCTCTACATAATGAAAACCTGAAAAGCGTTATTCATTGGCCGTTTAGTACGTTTAGCGCATTTACCACTGAGTTAGCAGATTCAAATTCACTGAGATGCTCAAGTTATGACTTTTCTTCATCAATATGCGATGAATTTAACATCGGATTCACAAAGCATCAATTCACAAAAATGCACTTTTTTAAAAAAAATATTGTTTTTTGTCAGCTGTTAATGTTATTGTTACTGTTCTGTATGATAAGTATAAGACTACATTCTCGCAGAAAATTCAATCAAGTTTAATTTAGTTAAATTAAATTAACCAGTTGTCACGGCATAATATTTAATGAGCACAAATTTTCGAAATACTTTTGAGATAGCATTTCAATGAAAAGCAGCTTATTCACAAGAATTTTTTCACACTGAAACTGTGTAATGTGTAACTTTTGCTTTAAAGAAACCTTGACATTGGTACTGTAATTTTGAAAATAACTGCCATAACGTCTTATGAATTTGCATTTTTATTGTCTTGTTATCTGCAAAAATAGTAATGTAACAGCTTTTTGGTGCTTAATTGAAAGAAATATAAATTAAATTGCTTATTTACCTGTTTTCTAAAATAAAAAATTCAAAGAACAACCGATGTATTGTGCTTTTTGCTTGATTACGTAACATAAATTAAGTTAAAATAAGAGCATACATTTATGTATATTATTAATAAAAAGCAATAAAATGCTAAAGTATTGAAATTTACATTGATGTTTATTTTTGCAAGAACTTATTTTTGTCTGAATTTTCTAAATCTGCTACAGTATGTACAAAATAAAACTTGATTATATAGGCGAATTATTGTAAATGAACTGTTCGATTATGTTAATTGTGAGGTGAAAGTTATCTTAATTTTTCTAAATATTTTGGTCACTGTTATATTTCATAAAGTGTTATCGTTAGTAGGCGAGAATTTTTCCTACTTGGAGTGAAATACTGTATTTCCTGCATTTGCAAATCAAAGTGACATTTTATAATAAAGACTGTTAACTTTTTAAAAATTATTTCACCATGCACATTTGAATAATTTTCATACTTTTTGGTTATATTATCTAATCATCATAATATGGTGGATGCAATCTTCAAGCGGAACTAATTTGTATAATTCAATATTTATGCCCGATAATTTTAAATTTTTTGTAGAGCAGCCGCTGATTAATTTTGTTTCCGGAAGTTATTTATTTCCCTTATTGCTGCGATAAATTGTACATTTCTTTGAAAGTTATTAATGAATAATAATAATATTATAATATTAAACAGTTGTACGTTCATATCTTGTCGAGCAGACTTGTTCAATGTACTTTTGTTTTATTATTTTAATGTAAAATGTATAAATTTTTCGGTTGCCCTGTCATATTTTTAACAAATGTTTCGATAAACACCGTGGGAATTAAAATGACGTCAACAAGAGAAATTCATAAACAAGTATAAGGAAAACACCTGTTTGGTTCACGTGGGTTAATGTAAGCTTTTAAACAGCAATGACAATGTGTAATAATAATTCTTTATTGTGCAATAGGAATGATGTCACCGCATGCTTGCTGAGTCAGAAAATTTATTAACTTTGATTATTAGGTGAATAAAGGTAAATTTGAGTGAGCACTGAAAATTTTCAGTGTACAAATTTTGCCTATCTCCTACGAAAGACGAAATTATTAGACAACAGGAATAAGATAGCAAAGCAAACATAGTGAGATTACGTAATTAATATAATAATGTTTTCGTGCTTGCATCCGCTCTTCGGTAAAAGATTCCAAATAGCCTTTCCGCTTTTCAAAATGACAATGGAGTTTACTTCAAAAAG
>NW_003526944.1:3495023-3514377 GCF_000181795.1 Trichinella spiralis
CATATAAACCCCCGCGCAACGTTGAAGCATAGCAAAGCACGGCATTCAACGACCCAGACGACTGTAACGCTATTATAGAAAAAGCCAAACAGATTATCATCAAATAAAGGAAAGTTTGAACGCCAGCACTATTTGATGAACTTATTTCATAATATACAAGTCATTTACGGTTAACTACGAACTTCCGACTTAGAAAACGTAAAGGAAAACCAAAGAATGGTACTTTGCTGTTCTTACTGATGTTGTACAAATTATTTATGGGCTCATTATTGATTTTCTCATTTCGTTTTATTCATTGAAGGGAAAGTTATTACAAAAATTCTGCGGTTCATAAAAATTTCAAGCATTCAACACAATCCGCTAGAAAAATTAAGCATACATGTCATAGCACCGCAGCGCGCTTTCAACTCTTTACCTAGGCCCGTGCTCCCCACGTTAATCCAATGAACATGAGCTCCGCTATTGATAACGCTTCCATGCCACGTTAATTAATTAGTGTGTGTAGTTTCAAATCATGCCCTATTCAACACCAAGGCATAGCAAAGCACGGTATCAAATTGAATTCAACCATTATTTCTGTGAACATTTACAGTAAAGAATGAAAATGGAGGAAAAAACAGAACTTGAAATTGTATATTAAAACAAACTGTTTTTGTTGTATGTACAATACAGTATAAACTGTATGCAAATTTAAATAATGCTTATCAATAAGGAAATGTTATAACTGTAAATGAATTAGAGGAGAACGTCAAAAATTGTTACTGTATTACCAAACTGAATTACGAACAAATTAGATTGTCTGAGCAACTTTGCTTTTAACAGCAAAAGAGTGAGGTAAAAATAGCGGTATACATGATATTTATATGCCTAAGAACATATCACAAACAAGCAAACCATTATCACTGCTATGATCATGTTTATTCGTTGGAAATCAAGATATAGAAATGCTCCACTCGTCCCTGAATCCTAAGATGGTTTTCATTTCCAATAATTCCATTTCCACTACCCTACAATTCAAGCGTAGAATTCATAGAAGTGCAGCGCGCTTTAAACTCTTTTTCCATGTTTTTGCTACTGTATGCCATATTACTCAAACAAATTAGCGGTTTGTTACTGATAAAGCGACCATTTCAGGAAAAGTTGCTTTGAATATTTGAGGAACTACCGTCGGGTAACGCTCGCTTTTCGACCTTGCCTGCATGTGTTGCAGTTGAACTTTGAATCTTGTTTTTTTTTTGGTAAATTATTCTCATATGTATTTTAATTTAAAATAGCTATTAATCTGACATCTTATGACAATACAGAGATATTTTATTTATGATGAACTAACTAATTATTAAATATTGAACAAACTTCTCAATATATCGCTGATTAACTGAGAGGTAAAGTTTCAAAATATTGTATAACCTGCATTTATAGTCACCGATACATATATTTCTTCTTCATTTCATTATGCAATGTTTCACAATTTGTAAGAATTGTCCATAAATGTTAACAACATTGTAATAATGGATTATCTATAAAGCTGTCGTTTTTAATGAGGATGGTTGCTTTTTCTGTTCCAGTGGTTTGAACAGCTCAAATTTTTGTTCATCCCCTCTGGCTATCAACATGCTGCTGCACTTTAATTCAATTTTCAACACCCGACGGAATGCTTATTCCTCCTACTCGATCGCTACAATTATTAATGTAAAATTGCTCCTTAATTTCCAGTTTCTTCAGATTTGAATATTGTTCATTGTAATTGTATTTTCCATTTCATTTTACCCAAATAGTATAAGAATTTATTAAATTTTAGTGGACGTTTTGCTTGGGATGAATTTGAATAAAATGGACCTGTTGATGGATGTTATAATTTGATGTGTGAATTGAAAGTGATGAAAAAATGCTGTTTGTCCATTTGCCTACTGGAGGATTGGGAAACAAGTATTGGAAAACGTCTGATCACGTTGTTCAGTTTTTCAGAAGCATCGTCATTCCTTGGTGTTGTTAAGTCAATCTTGCAGTGAGTGTCACATTAATTTGGCAGTTTGTATGGTTGTCCCAAAAAAGCAACATCACCAACAGTTTTGGCCTTCAGCTAGTGAATAATTATTCACTCGGGCTTCTTTCATTTCACACTGCCCTGAATGTTCGATGTAGCGGTGCTGGTGTCCAGTTTGTAGGAGTATTTGTTGTCATTGTTCGATTCAATGTACGCCATTCGACGTTATCGCAAAAATGCTGCTGCACTTCACTGGCGTTTTGTTCTTCATTTTCTCAACGACGGTCCACTGCGATCTGCAAAGGGTAATCGTCAAAGGCAAGCTCATGTGCGGAGATAAGCCTGCAGCAAACATTGCATTGAAGCTTGTTGACATAGGTTTGAATATTGTTATGGCCGTGTATATATATATATATATATATACAACAACAATATGTATACTTTTGCATTTTCAGATATTGGTTCTGACGATGTTCTGGACAAAAAAACCACCGATAAAGAAGGCAATTTTATCGTCGATGGCAAGACTAGTGAAATGACTAATATAGATCCAATTTTGAAAATTTATCACGACTGCGTAGATTATTTGGTAAGAAAGCTTTTCCAAATTTTAACAAAAATATCAATATTATGCGTGCAAAAATATTAATTAAAAATAACATATTTAATTTTCAGCCTTGTCAGCGTCGATGGAAAATTAAAATTCCAAAACAGTACATCAATCACGAAGGTTCGAAAAATTTGAAAATAATGGACTTAGGTACGTGGAATTTAGAAGCACACTTGAAAGAAGATATCAACTGTTTCTAACAATCTACGTCGCGTTGGTGCATTCTTGGAAGTTTAAAATCAAAATTATTATTATTTCTTTTATTTTTATTTGAAATCAATTTAATAAAACGTAATTATTAGCATAATTGTAATAGTGATGATGCGCAGCATTTTTGAAAAATTTAACCAAACAAATTATAATCTTGCTCATGCTAATAAGTAAAACTAAACAAACTTACTAAAAATTTCAGTTTCGAATATCTTTTGAAAATGCAAAATTGCATTAATAAGAAAAGAAACACGCACAAGAAAGGAAATGTTAAACAGCAATGATGCGAGTGAACTTGACGATTGTGTGCTACGATTGACAAAGAATTAACTGATCATGAATCATAATTAATTCATCATAAAAATCAATCACTCGACATACAAAGTGATTTATGCAAATTTCCTATGATGGCAGGGGAAATTTTGCCGTTGGAGATGCTGTTGCAAAACAAACGCTCGTGAAAAAGCAAAGGCTGGTCTTTTATTTCGAACAAAATACTGAAAAATATTAACATCACTCTACAGAATTGAGACAGTAGAAAAAAGTGACTGTGAAAAGTTGGTTTTTTGTTTAATTCAGATGAAGATGTTTATATGCAATTTCGATCTTCTTCGAGACGAGCTTCGAGATTCATGGTGCCGAAATCCATCGGCTTCGGCTGCTGGTTTCCTTTCACAATGTAATGAGAAGGAATTCTCAAAGACCATCGTCGTTTACACAGCTAAAACAGCGTCAACAAATAAACACGTCAATTATGCAAAGTGTACAATTCTTATTATAACCCCCAAGCAAATATTGTTTCCAATGCAAGAACAGCTCAAGAATTTGTTTGTTACAAATTAGCCATATGAAAAATAAATTTCACATACAAAACTGAACTTTTAAAAAGTGAAAAAATGTTAATTTCAAATTCTGAAAAAGAATGAAGCTCAAAAAGCCATATTAATTACCATACTGTGATCACAGGAATGGTAGATTTTGAGGACAGGATCAATGCTGGTTAACTCATCTGTTGAACCTTCTACATAGAAGTTGCCATTGTTGTCGGTAGTTTTCTTATCCATTACATCATCAGAAACGACATCTACGATTTGAACAATTACAAAAGTTATTTTCTAAAACAACATGCTTCTGAAGAGCAAGTTCAAATGATAAAATTGTGAAAATATTCTTTCCAATCAAACGCATCGGTACATAGAATACCTTTGTCCACTAATTTCACTTGTACATTTGGGGCTGGCTTGTTTCCGCACATCAGTTTACCCTTTGCGGCCACTTTCTGCAGGGAACATTCGACCAAAGGAATTATTAGGAGAGTAGCAAAAATCAACTTCATGGCAGGAAAATTTCTTCCAATTCCAACTTCCCAACAGTAAAATCACATACTACTACTACAAGCTGCCTGTTCTACATGCTATTTAACTCTGATTCAAGACCAACTGAACAGGTCTGGCTGGCATTGAGAGAAAAATAAGAACTGTAACAATTATTGACAAGCAGGTCATTGAATTGATTGTATTAACAGTTTGGCATGATGACAACGAAAACAGATTATTTCTTAAATGGACTTATTTTTCTCGAACTGTAAAACTGTACAAAGCAAACAATATACATCAATTGATGATTTGACTGCTTTTTTTTCAAAAGTTGACTACAGTAATAAAACAAACTCAAAATTGAAAATTATTCATTGAACAATAGGAAAAATTTGTTCATCAAACAAACCAATAAAGATGCTTCATTTTGCTACCGAGGTGCTATCATTTGAATTTTCTTCTTCTCTCCCAATTAGCACTGCAGAGCAAAGTAAAATGCAAACGTAAAAATATTGAAACAAAGGAAATGAAAAAGCCAAAAAATTAATAAAATCACCATAAGCATTTTGATTTCAAATTCGCATTCAGCTGACAAAGAGAACTTGGCATGACAATTAATTAATAACCGACATTGCAGTTGCCAAGAGACTTTTAGCCCATCAGGGGGCATTTAGCCCACTCTCCCCCTCCCGTTGTGAAAGAATGGCCAAAGACAAACGTGCGATAATTGGTCTAGTTGGACAACTGTTTCTTGAAAAGAATACAGACACTTTGAAACTATCTTACTTACATCGACCACTAATTTTGGTACCTTCTCAAACACCATGCAACAACAGCAACATATGAAAAGTAGGTTTCAAAGAAAATTTTTTTTATTTTAAAACGGCTTTCCAGCTTTATTTTTTAAAATAATTTTAATTTGTAAACTGGCTAAAGAGAAAAAATTGAGAGAAGAACCTTTCAAAAGAATTTCCATACATGCACTAATATCGCTGATTTTGAAACATGCGGACAAGATAAAAAGCGAAGCACAAACAACAGCAGTTGATGACAATGTTGAAAATGGGAAACTTTTGAGTAAGTGAAATTGTCGTTTATATTCATTTTTGAAAATATATTTCCAATAAAATGAAAAAAATCATTACTTAGAAATTGCTGAAAACAATAATTCAATTGTAGCGGATGGAAATTTCAAAAAAGCCAACAACAGCAACAACACTGGGACAGAACAATGCAGTGCAGTTGCACATCGCTCAACATTAATCGAGTAAGAATGATGCAAAATAATTAGCCAACTCATAATAACATTCAAAAGTAGAAACTTGTAATCAGTATTATTCACTAAATTGCTTCAGACTTATCAATGGAATTGGTGAAGCGGATGATTGGAATAATAAGCAAAATTCCCCAACGCACAACTGGAATAAAAGGCATTTTTGCCAGGATAAAAGATGCGCACTGAAGCAAAAAACAGAATTCGCTTTTTTACTTGTAGATGTACGCCCGGAAAGTCAATTCTTCAAGTACAGAATCAAAGGCGGTAAATTTGTGAAATGCATTTTTAATATATTGAATAAAATGGACCATAAATTCTGAACAAATATACAAATAGAAAACAATACCTGAATTGAAATAGAATTTAATAAACGCAGCAGCTTAAATTTAATAAACCTTCTTTCTATGCACAGCGATCTCGTTTCCGTACACAAATCTGTGCAAAGGTTTCACATCTGAGCCGGCGGAAATGCTAGCCATGAAAAATCAATCCGGCAAAATGATCATCTGCTATGACAACGACGAACGTCTGGCTAAACGCGTGGCAACGATGCTAGTCCAAAGAGATTACGAAAATGTTTACCTGCTTTCCGGTGGTGAGAAGTTGAATAGCTTAATTTGCAGAAAAAAAATATTATTTTTTTTCATTTAAATATTTTCATATCAGGACTTTGTCAAGCGTTGAAGCTGTATCCGAATGGTCTGATTGCCGGATGCGTGCCCAATCAGCTTGGTAAGAAAGCACAACATCTCGCGTCCACGTTGCATGCAAACTTCTTGCACGAGCAGTGCACAGAAATGTTTCGGTAAATTTCCATCCGTTCTTCCCATATCTATCGATTTTTCGTATTTATCAACCGTTTGCACTTTTTTTGCAGCAATTGCAAGCTTCGAGATTATTTCATCACTGTGGAATTTTCTTCTGATGATCTACAACAACTATCCAATCAGATGATGGAAAATCAAAAAGCTAAAGAAAAGAAAATCAGTATTTGCAAACTTGTTGTTGATCCAACAATTTTATATCCAGCAATTTTTTCTTATTCAGGTACTTATAAATATTGCAACAAATGTAAGCAGAACACTGGAGAAAATCAATGAAATTGAAACACAGAAAAAAAAGAAACGAAACGAAAACTTACAGAACCAAACAAATCACTACTGCATAAAGTATATGCTTAAAAGAAATTGCTTTCAATGTTTGTGAAATATAGTGAATTAATTGAAAGTGCAATAAAACTGATTACATCTGATTTGCATACTTGAATTATTTATATGTACGCTTTGTTGAACTGTTGTTATTCTCGAATGGGGCGACAATTTTCTGAGATTGCAAGCAAGATGTTGTGCGCATTGCTTGTTCCATTTAGCAGGAAATCTAACCATACACACACACAGCAAATAACAAGAAGAGCAACAACAACAAAGTAATAAAAATATGTATCTATCGTATGTTTCATCGCAGATTTAACAACGATGTCAGTTTATGGATTTTTAGAATAAAATTTTCAATCTTTTCAAAATTGAAAATTTCTTCCAATAAAGTTGTATGCATCAATTCAATTTAAATACAAGTCAACTTTTTGCATAAATAAACGCTAGTGGATCGCGTATTGCGAATAATTAATTGTCTGCAAAATAAATAAAAGCCGCTGCTGCTTACATTTGAAACTTTTTGAAAAGTTTAAAATGCAATTTCTTCATAAATGTCATTCTAAATTGCAAATGGATGCAATTATAGATAGGAAAGAAAAATTGCTGCTAGTCAAATTCAATAAGCGCTTCAGTATGAAGACATGGACCAATAAGAGCAAATTAGCATAAACAACACCTGATAGTCTCACAAAATGGTGGTCCTAGGGTGGTCAGAAATCTGCAACTCTGCCAGCATACAACTACTGACAGAACTGATGATGCCAGAGCTATGAATAATAGAAAAAAACCAACTGGAAAGATTTCAGAAAACTGCGTCTGAAATGACCACACGCAGAAGCCTTGAAGAGAAAAATCAAACCAGCAACAACAACTATATCAATAGAATGGTAGCAGTTGAATAATTGATTAAAATTTATTAATAGCTAACGAGAAAAAAAAGCCTACTTATCGAGAGTCGCTGATGAAAACAACTGCAGGCTATTAGAGCATTAGCTTTCAGCTCTAGTGCTCAACTTGCAATATTTGGATAAAGGTGGGTGTGGTTGATAGCAATTTTTTTCATACAAAATCTACCAACAGGAAATTTTCATAAAACGTTATGTTGTGAATCAAACGAAAAAGTGTAAATAAAAATTATTTTTATTTGTAAAATTATATAAAATGAACAAAAAGAAACGGTTAAAAATTGTAAATGATAATTTTTATATACGGTGAAAGTATTAGAGATGGGAATCGAATTCACTTGCGGTGAGGGCAAATTTTTCAAAACTGTCCTTCTTGATTGTGAACTGCTCAATGGCGGATGAGTCGGCCAAAATTTTGGCACCAATAAACGAAGCGTGATAACGGAATGGAGCCGCGTGCACTTCGACTCTCACACTTTTTGGGACCAGTCGACCCAACTCCAGCTCAATACGCTCTTGAAGACCAGGCAACAATGAGGTTCCACCCACCAAAAATATATTCCTTAATAAATAAAGAAAAATTAATAACATAGAAACACTGAAGAAAAATGGAAAACTGATGTAAAATAATTCTACACCAGTCGAATCATTTTATGGTAAAAGAAAAAAATGCAAATTTTATTTTAAAATTTCACCAGAGCTGCACCACTTACTCGTACAAAGATCTGCGATTGTCGATGGCACAAGATTGAATGCTTTGGAAGATCAACTTCGGCAACCCCTTGACATCCATACCCCAACGTTTCGGATGGAACAACATTTCAGCACTTTCAAATCGCTCATTACCCATTTGAAGTTTTCTGAAAAAATTTGCGTGTGATATTAAAATTAGTTGTGCGAATTCGCTTCAAGCCTACCTGCAAGCCAAAACCCGATCCGGATCGCACTGCTTCAACGAGACCAACGCCCGCTTGTCGTTGGCTTGCTGTTGGCGATCATCCGTAAGAACGAAGCATTGCTGCAAAATGATAAGCATAATTTCCATCCACTCTCACTCAATCACTGAAAAGATTTGCGCCACTGCTCTCTTACCGTCTCTTTCAAATATCGCACCAGAAGACCCTCTTGCAACGAGTCGAACGTGAAACTGGGATTATTTTTAATAATTTCATTTTTCAAAATCGGTGCAATTTCACTGCCAAAACAGGGCAACGTGATCACCGCATTCGACACAATAAAGCCTGACCACAAGTGCAACAAGCAATTGATTAGAACGTGGGGGATAAATCGGCAAAATTTTTGCTATACTCACTATCCACGAATGGAGCAATCGTCAACTTTTCTCCAATATCCACAAAAACGCCCGTAAAAGTATTAAAAGCAATCATAGCTAAACTACCCTGTCTCGCAACTGAAACAGCGGCGGCGTCGAAATCGAACAACAAAATCCGCACCATCTCTATTAAAGCAGCCTCTGGAATTCGACTCGGAACTGCCAACAGAAACTGAAATTCAAAGTTGTCAAATTGGAATTTTAATTTTAAATAAATAAAAAATGACTTCACCTGATATTCGACCGCTTTTATAGACAATTTTTCAATAATCCATTCGAAAATCCGCTTCACAGCATCAATGTTCACTGCACTGCTTCGAAAATCGCTGGACCAACTCCAAGCGTATTGCAAATTGCAATTGTTATTCAATGCAGCCTTGACAATAGCATCTTCACCGACCAATCCTAAACAACAGAACAATTTTCCAATTGACATATTATTATTATTATTATTATTATTTGTTTGTTTGTTTGTTTGCAACCATTGCAAGCAACATGATGCAATGGTGATAATATAAGTGAAAATCAAATCAAATCATAATTTACTCTCTTTGCAATTGGAGACAACAGATGGAAAAAATAAATGCGGATACGAATAAGATGCCCTTTCAACCAATCCAGCCCTAGTTGAACACGTACCAATTTCAATAACGCACACTTTCTACAATGGAAGAAATATTGAAATTATCAAGAGTTGCTTATGAAAATGAATAAGCAAACAAAAAGCAACATTTTCGTCACGACTTCCAAACTGTGGCGGAGTGGGTTGCAAAAATTCACGACGGCACATATTCGACGGCAGCTGAGCGTGAGCTCGCAACGCTTCGTACCAGCGATCCAGTGCAAATTGTCTGCATCTAAAATATGCAAATGAGTAGCTACAATTATGTTTTTTTAAGAAAAAAACCATGCACACAGCTCACACCTCAGAGTCAACAACGTCGCGTTATTTTCAATAATGATCAAAAGCTTCTCGTCATCTCTCGTTATTAGAGAACCGGCAATTGTAATCTGACCAACCGGGGTGCTGGATATTTCTGCAGTCTGAAGTGAAAATTGCTTTGTGCAAATAGTGCTGTGAAAAATCGCAACAAAAAAAACAGCAAAACGAACCTTGTACCAGAGTAACAAACCTTGCTCTGTTCGCATGTAGCGTCGTTGCCAGGCGTGGTCAGGGGCGTGGTCGGGCCGCATACCCAACGGCAAATGGTCCAAATAGCCGACCATGTTCGACTGAGCTTTGTGGTTCAGTTTCGACTCCAGATCCGGACATCGGATTTGGTAAAGCCGACGCAACAACTGCGTCGGGTCCCATTTGGTTTTCAAACTGAATCGTCTGGCGGAAGTGGAGCCGCTGTTGCCCATCGACCAATCGGACAGACTCAAGTTGCACCCAACCTCAGTTTCAATGTCGCTTTGCAAACCAACAACCGACCGAGCAACAGTGGGGCGGTGGTGGTCAACAGAGGGCGACCGAATCTCGTTGGACTCGACGTTGTCCAATCGTTGATCGATTTGCGTGCATTGGACCGGAGGCGAGGTGCAAGCCGTGCAGCCAGAAGATACTGCCTGTGTGGGAAGCACATTCTCCAGAACAGATCCATACAAGTCAGTGGGGGAATTCAAATACGATGACGACCCCTCATCCGAATGGGTCACGTCCTGAAGCGTTGAATGCAATTTGCTGTTGTCACTCAGAAAGCCGCCCTTTTCGAGGAAAATGCTTTCCGCTCTCGAATCCACTGAACTGCTTGCATTTGCAATCCGATTTGCCCAACGTGCATCAGGATTGATTTGACCAGAAATCTCAAATACAAACAAAGCATTAATCAAGGATGCGTTAATTTGAAAATTATACACATATATATGTATATATATATATATATATATATATGTATATGTTCAGAGCTTAAGAAACATTGCCAATCCATAGCTTCCGAGCAGAAGCAATTTCACCAAATGCAGGTCATAGGAAACATGTTCTCAAATTCAAAAGGCAACACCCTCATTGTTGGGAAAAAAGAATATTTCATGAACAACAAACAAACAACTAGAAGAAGAAAATCAACGATAATCATCCGATGAACAACAGAAAATTGGGAACGTTTTGCAAAATAGAAGAAGAAGAACAGTGCATTGAAAATTGTTCAAACAATCGACAATACAAGCTACAATAAGAATTTAATTGAATTTTAATTTATCAAATAAATAAATAAATAAATAATGCAGTCTGTCCGTGTTCAGTTTATAACTTCAAATTCTGAATTTGAAAAGCAAAAATAAAAAGACTGATTCACTTTTATGACAACAATTTGCATTTGTACTAAATAAAATTTTGCTAACAACAACAACAACGCAATTCAGTTGAAAAGCATTAAATTTTGGGGATGTTTTCAAAATGAAAAATTTCTGCTGTATAATTTTTGCATAATTGAAATGTCGAATGAACAACACACTTGATACAAATAACTTATTATTACTACAAATCAAGTGAAATTTGAAATTGAAAATTGAATTTAAATTTCTACTAAAAAACAATTCATTTCAATATGAAAAAATTAATTAATTCAATCATACAATGGACAAGTGTAAACTTCACGTGCTAGGTGATAGTAGAAATATTTTTCTTTTTGACATAAAGCTTACCAAAGCAAAATTATTACATCTCAAGTTCGCTTATCTAACTTTTTAAATAATCTGTTCATTTGAAAAAAGAAAAGCCAACTAATCATTTCTACATTTCATCAGATGTTTAGAAGTATATAAATAAAAATGAAATCAATTTATGAAATGCTAAATTAACTATAATCTGAATGTTCAATCACAATCGATCGAATATTTGTTGCTTTGTATGACAATTCAATGGAACAATTATTTTTTAATACTGCTTTTCAAAAATTACAAAAGAAAAAAAACAATTTGACCCTGATAGCAAGGCAGTGTAGAGATGAATGAATTCAAATGATAAGCAACAATACTGTACATGCCCAGAAATATTACAATATACATTTTTTTCTTGGTTAACATGGTTAAAAAACTAGCCCAACATGATAAGCAAGTGGGTTTTCAGATTGTTATATTTTTAAAATACTTAAATTTCTAAAATGTCGACCTTCAAAGATCAAAAGGAAATGCTTCTGCAGATAAAATAGTAAATTATTCAAAAATAACAACTCACTAGTTCAACTGGCAATGAAAAATATATAAAAATTACCCAAATTATTTCTATATTTATCAAGTTGTGTCATTTTGATATTCAATCAAATAAATAAGAGATTTAATAAAATTAAAAAAATATACAGTCAGCACTTACCATCAGGTTGCGCAGATGCGCTTCACGTAACTCCTGCCAAATTGACTTTTCACTCGAAGTTCCTTTTTGCCAATCTTCACTTTTCATACCATGTTCGAAAAAATCAAAATTTTCAGGAGTACCATAAGAATTGAAAAAGTATCCATTTTTTTCAGACGACATTTCCGTAAAATCCTTAAATAAGAAAATTAAGAAGTTAATAATTTGAACAATTAGCCTCGAAAAAAAATATATATATTATTGCATATTATTGGATGAACCTTATTATTTCATGAAATGATCATTTTAACCGTTTAAAATGAACAATGCATTTTTCAAGCTACTAAATAAGAAAAATTCAAAATTTAAAGCAAGAACAAAATATTTAAGGTTGAACATTGACAAATCTGTCTACAGTTTGATTGCTGGCACCAAACAAATCACATACATACAAAGAGGAACAACTTATTTCATATCGGGTTGTCACAATCGTAAAACGAAGATAATAAGCTCAACAAAATAAATGTATAAACATCACTGTGGTTAAAACTTTACTAGCAAATAAAAGGCAAATATATTATTCAGTAACACTTATCATGCCCACGAATGACTAGCTTAGCAAACAAAGCCAGAGCTCAAGAACAAGAATTCAATTTTCTCCCGTCCGCAAAGTAAATCTGCTCGCTTTTCGTGAGTAAATAAAACGTCTGGGGAAAAGCGCCGCGCTCCACGACAGTCACCAGTGCGTGGATTCACAAAAAAGCGGATTATTAATCGAATTTAAATCTACTCTACAATACTGAAAGAAGTATTTGATATGCGGAATGCCAACTGCCAACGCTCAGTACAATAAAATGCACAACAGATTGATAAAAGCTGAGAAGAAAGAAGAAAAACGAAGATATCAACAACAATACCTGATTAACGGAATACTGTATTTGATGCAACAATATCAGTTTTTGATTTCGTTAAACTGACCGACCGTCAGTTTAAAAAATACAAACTGATTGGATTTTTCAAAGAAGAACAAAATTTATTCCAATTTTACTTGTTGTTTTAAAGTGGCCTTTAAACTTTGCTCTGAAACATTTCACATTAAAAGTGTCACTTTCACACTGGAAACGTACAAGTTTAAACTGAAACAAACGTCACTTGTTCAACTATTGAATCGAACTGATATGAAACATAACCGTGGCAAATTTACCTTTGCTGAAAATACAAATGTGAATATTTAAATTGGAAAAAAATTTTAAAAAAAACTACCAACTTTGACAAGTGGAAAATGTTCAAATACACCATTCAAAAAGAGACAATTGAAATCAATGGGAAAGAAGTTTCCCATTCAGATGATTGAGCAAAAAGTTTTGCAATAAAAAAAGGTTTTTAGCATCATTTCAAATGTGATTGATTGTTGTTCGTAAAGTGAAATCATGATACACTTATTTGGTTACTGTAAAAAAATATTTGCATAATAGCAATTGAAAAAAAAGAAGATTAAAAATTTCCGTGTGAACTTTGAATGCGTGGAATTTTGACAAAAGAAGAAGAAGAAGAAGAAGAAGCAATTAATCACCTACGAATGAAGAGTAATAGCATTGGAGTTGAAAGCTGCTCAAGTACCTCTCGCCACTACCACCAGCGGCGCATCAATGACCCTAATCGGAGTGTAATTGATTTGTGTAAAGTTTGTCATGATGCTCAACAGTGAATACTGGTTGTTGGCAAAGAGTGCACACTTGTCATATTATAGTGTCCATTAGTCGAAGGTCGAATAGACGGCAAAGCTAATTTGTTCACCTTTGTGTCATTTTCAGTCAAAGAATGGAAAATATGAAAAATTTATAGCAAATTTTAATATTTCTATGAAAACAATTTGAATTTCGACGATGAAAAATTGACAAGTGACAAATGGAAACTTTACACAACTGTTGTTCGATCATAAAATGGTGACAAAGAAAAGTGAAGAAGAGAAAAAGTGTTCCCCATAGCCACAATAACAAAAAAACATTGTCCATAGAATAATAAGAAGAAGAAGCAGAAAAATATTGAATGGGGCGTGGACAATAATTGAACGCGTAAATTGAATCGACAACGCTTGCCAAAAATATTCGGCCTCTTCTATTCAAGAGATGACACTGATACACGCCCCTGCTTCATTTTCCGAACGGTTAACTTTGCAAAAGGGAAAAACTACCGTGACGCCGCCTACAGCTTTTCAACGGCATCATTGATGCTTGTACAAAATGTCGAACTAATAAGCAAATCCAAACAGCCAACTATTTTCAACCACGAGACCAAGAAATACATACAATAAAGAAAATTTATCTTGTCATTGTGGAATAATTTTTGACAACAACAACACAATACATGAAAATGCAAGTCGAAATTCTTACAGAAAAATAATCAAATCGAACTTGTGAGACAAAAATTAATTAGCGGCTTATTTTCTCGTCACAAGCAGAGGTGGGAGAAATTTTTTTCCCATATCCCAACGTGGTTGTAAAATTTCCTGAGCTGAAAGTGTTGAAAAATCTCCATGTCGATTCCAGCCCCCTCAACACGAACGGATTATACAGTTGAAATATAATTTGTACATGAACATCTCTATTTTTTAATTATCAATATTAACAACTGGTAGTAATTTT
Source organism: Trichinella spiralis (assembly GCF_000181795.1). Classification (NCBI taxonomy): domain Eukaryota; kingdom Metazoa; phylum Nematoda; class Enoplea; order Trichinellida; family Trichinellidae; genus Trichinella; species Trichinella spiralis. The sequence goes on from NW_003526944.1 coordinate 3,509,749, forward strand.
TGGCTCTGATCAAAGAGAGAAAAAAGCAGAACTGTCGTCATTGTCACAAAATTGTCTTCGAAAATGGATTCACACAAGCCAGTTTGAAAACTAACCAATTAGCCAGCTAATTCAAGCCACAAAAATTTAATTTTTTTTCTTTATTGATTAAAAATAATAATAATAACAGAAAATAAAGGACATTACCTCTTCGATTGAGAAATTTAAGCTTACAAATCGACAGTTTGTAAATAAATGTTGGCGGTCGAATGTCCAGTCGACAGAAGAACGTACAAACCGACCTGCGTGCACGTTTCCACTGTTGATCCTGAACGTAAATTGGCTTTTGCTGTACTGTAGCTCTCCACCTTTACGACCGTAGCTCCAGCACAGTCGGCTGCAGCCAGTGCAAACACTTTAAAAGCGAACTGTGGTGGCGCCTCGAGCGCTAAACAAACCACGTCTCAAAGTACCTCAAGCAGCCAAACGAATCGAATGATTACTTTTATTGATCAACAGTGACAAAAATAAATTCATGCAAATTTCATTTTCTTTTTCCATCTTCCTCTGCAAAATTACAATTTTGTAACATTTGTACAAATTTGCAAAAAAAACGATATTATTGTACTAAAGATGACAAATAACGACTCTTTTGAAACAACTTACAACAGAACTGATTAAAAAATAACATTAGAAAAAAAATATATATTTAAATTGTTCAATTATAACTTTACTTGCTCAAAAAGCTTGACAATTGAATACCAAATCACCTCCAAAATGGTTATTCGTTGAACCTGTTTCGCTGTTAAATGACACATACACACATACACATTCACTATTTCCAATCATGTGCTGTACTGTCAACTTCAAATTTAATTAAAAAATTATGCTATAACCATTTAACTTCTGAATATTTACACACTAAATTAAACCTGTTTTTATAAATTAAAAAACATGAATTGAAAATTTACAAATTTATTCCATTTTTTTGGCAAATTCATTTCAAAAAATTTACAACACATTTCATCGTACACATTACAAAAATATTCCATTTTCTTCATCATAGTAAATTTTTTTCAATTATTAATCTGAAATTGTACAATTTATCCAACTAGAGCAGGTTGTATAAATTATAAGTTCTTTCGGAATGTTTTCGCATTAACATTTGAACCTGACAATCTGTAACATGGTACAGCATTTCAAGTACTACATTTATTTTACATTTTAATTAATGGTGATAAAGCTGACTTTAATTGAAATTTCAATTATATACTTAATTTTTCATGGAATCAAAAACTAAAACTTACATCTACTACCAAATTTCACATTCAAAACGTAATGGATGCAATTTCATTTGCAACGCGCTGCGATGCTAATTCGTTTCAGGGACGACGTTAGGTTAATAATTAAAATTGAATTTCTACTAAACTACTCTATATTATACAATAATTGAACTAAGAACAAAATTTACTGCACCAATGAAATAACGCAAACCCTTCGGGAAATATCTACTTAGTGTGTAGTAAATTAGATTACCTCAATTTAAGGATAAGCAAATAAAAGTAACAGTTCAAGCAGAATATATCTAATTCAAAAATTCTGCCCTTCAATGTTCATTTATCCTGTTTCTGCATCGAATACCTTTTATCAGAAAAGCTATTAGCTATTGAACAGTATATAACCCAAACTAACAGAAATCACTTTTACATCGCATTTCAACAAAATTTTAATTAACAACTATATACTCAAACATTGAAAGAGATCCTTTCTGCTTGAAAAACAAAAATTCAAGCTATTAGAGTAAACAGAACATCTATCACACATCAATACATAACATGGAAGCAAAAACAAATGCATCACAAACGTACTACAATTTTCACAAAACAATCAACGCTCTTTCTTCGATTCATCAGTTACACCAATTTCAGTATTCCTAAAATTATCGCTTTCATCACAACATTTTTCAAATGCTTCACTTTCTTGATTTTTGACTGCGGCAGGATTTTTCGAATTTTGCATTTTCAAGTAATCAGTTGAAAAAGATTCAAATTGAGCCAGAGCTTTTTCTAAATCTTTTAAAACCAGCATTTCTTCATTGTCCGAACAATATTCATCATTGCAATTTTCTTCTGAATTCAAAACATGCCTGGTAGCCGTAGCTGTCAGTTTTTCCAAATTTTGCAGAGTATCCTAAAAATAAATTATATAATACTTTTACAATAGCCTCAAATATGTACTTGAGCCAACACTTGAATATCTTCCTTCAACTCGGTTTTCGTATCACCATTGGCTTCCAAACATTTCAGTATTGTCTGCATTGTGGTCTCGGTTTCCAACAAACGCTGATGTAAATTTTTCAATTGAGCATCACCTTAAATAAAACACATTTAAATTTACATCAAAAATGCAACTAATAAGTTCGTGAAAATTTACTTAAATCACGCAATCCAAAAGGAGGAGCACCGTTTCGTTTTCGCCAATTTCTACCACTACGCTCGTTAATGCCGTCAGAAGTTCTTAACATCTTAACATTGAAAGCTTTTTCAATGAAGCTTTAAAAATAATATAAGCAAAACAACTTTCGCACTTACTTTACTCAACGTGTAAATCAGAAAGGCAATCACTCCAATAGTATAAAATGGTAATAGAGAATACCAAAAACTTTTCTCTCTACCTCGGGCCTGCATGTGGTCGCCCATATGAGGAGGCATCGGTCCAGGCTGTGCCTAATAAACAAATAATTATAAAACAATTTCATGCAGCTATAAATTAACTGCAATAAGGCATATTCATATAAATGAAGCAAACTGAGAATGAAAAAAAATAAATACTCGAAAATCAGATTTATCACGGCCTCGGTGTATGTGCGGAAATTTCCCGCGCTCATTCGGTGGTGGAATACTATCTAAATATTAATTAAATAATTCCAATTTGAATCAATTTGAAAATCAAACACCATAACTGTGAACTTACCTACCTTCGATGGAGGTTTGCTCCAGCCTAGCATATAACAAATAGTGGGATGCACTACCTTTGGGTAAACAATCGCAAAACATCCAACAACAACAGCAATTGCAAGCACTGCTTTCTGCGGAGGTGTTAAAGAAAACAAAGTCTTCCTCGGCTCGTCTGTTCCCATGGTCAATTCAAGACTGGCAAAACCCACACCTGAAAAACAAAGTAATTGCACAATAAAAACAATGCAATTCTGAAGTCAGATCAATCAAAACATGTTACGTTAACCGATTAATGCATAACATGCATACACAGAGGAAAATTCAATAGAATCTGACACATAAAAACACAGTATGAAAGTAAAGAAAAAGCAAGTGCACTTCAATAAGCGACTTACAGTATAATATTTAATGAAACAAATCGCCATACCTTTTATAATACATGTTTTTGAAAATTTTTAATTAATAATGTTAATATGCTAAAATATAAAAGCAGTTCAATCCTTGTTTTCTTTAAAAAATTCTTTGCGACGTTTATAATTTGTAACTTCGTATTTTCTTTATTTTGCTATCGATTTCTTGACGCATAAATTTTATTTTATTCTGTAATTGATTTAAAGTACTGCTCATTTGTTTCCCTCACATACGACTACCTACTACTGGCTTATTATCTATTTTCAGGATTTCATTAGCTAATAATTCACACTGCAATCTTACGTTTCATAGATCGTAAAAATTGACTTTTAAAGTTACCTTTCTAATAATTATAAATTAATATCAGTTGAAAAACATTGTAGCTATCTACTTCTGTCTATTTTCACTGTTTTTAAATTTTATCTTCCTTCTACTGAAAGTGATTACGAGAGTTCCTCCTTCGATTGGACAAGGAAGTTTCATTATGCTCACTTAAAATCAAAAGAAATTGCCCTTCAAAAGTAAAACTGATAGCATTAAATGTATCGTACGTAGATAAAGACCAGTCGCTCCCCAAACCCTCAACAGTTTCCTATTTGAAATGGCTCTTTCAGAAACAGCTACCAATCAAATAAATAATTTTAAAAACATCGTTTCTCTTAAATAAAACTCAAATGTAAAATTTGTTTATTCAAAAGTAAAATAACAATTGCATTGCATTCTGATGTATCCTTCGTTGTTTCAGAAATTTTTCAAGGAACTTTTTATCCAAAATTATTTCATTGGGAATCTGATATCATAAATCAGATATTTATAATAGAACCTGAAAACAATGAAATTTCATAAGAATTCAGACACGCTTGATAAGTTTTTTTAAACTTCATTTTAAATTAAATAAACTCATTTAATTTTGCATAATAAAAGCTGACTTCTGAAACTGCACTACTTAAGCCAAAAGGACTAAAGCAAAATTTTACAGAGATTTCTAAAATGTTCACACCCCGAAAGGTTAGTCCAGAATTAGCAATAAAATGAAAATTTCATATCATTATCAGAATTAAAAAAACTTAAATATACATTTTTCTGGAAAATATGCAACAATTTGTGCTATGTAGCAAGAGAAAAAATGCATTGTACTTTAAATGTTTTTTATATTGCACACAAACAAAACAATAATTTATGCATGTCACAAGTCACATTACTAATAAAAAATTCGTTTACCATAATTTAAATAAATAACCGATATATATTATAATTATTTAAATGCCACAGCTAAAAAAAG